>NW_027210721.1:112500-292500 GCF_029030835.1 Brachyistius frenatus
AACTGGATTTTCAATACGATGCCATCAATGTGTGTGTGTATTTGTACATGGACTAAAACCTGAGTACACACCAACCCTGAGTCCGTCCGCCTCTTTTGTTCAACGTCCATCCGACATCGTCTGCGGTGGACGTTGAACAAACGCCTTTTAAACGTCCAACAAATCTTAGGCCGGATGAGTACTAGTCCTCTTAGCATTGCTGCAACATGTCGTCGTCCCCCCCCCCCAGCAGGATGCACCAACAGTGCATTCAGAGATGCAGACATGCAGCCACACAGGTCAGTCGGTCCATAGCTGGCTATTGTATGTGAAACAGTATAAGAGAGGAGGTCCCGTCCTGGGCTGGTGTGATGGAGGCCTGTTGAAGGTCAGGTTTCTCCAGACACCTGGAGCCCTTAAATGTGTGTTGCCCTGGGTGATGTGTGGTGTCAGTCCATGGCCCACGAGGAGCGCTATCTCTTTCAGGATCTAACGGCCACTTTGTGGCTGCGTAACAGGATCCTGCAGCGTACTGGATAGGGGGACAATGAAGCGTCCTCTCAGGTGATGGTCTCTGGGTCAGGTGGACTTCAAACGTGATGTTTACTGCAGTTTCCCCTTTTTGTATTTCAGTGTCTTATCTTAAACACTTGACTTTGTTATGTTCATATGTGTTCATATTACTGCCTTATAATTCAAAGCTGTCTGCACTGTCCACTTTAAATCAGATTTCAAGGTTGCCAGAAAATAACCTGTCTCTCGTAGCTCTTTGCAGAATTGTCCATCCTCTCACAGCCTCGTGTTGTTTTGCTATCTGACATGTGTTCAGCAAAGGTCACGCTTCCTTTGAAAGGCAGAAAATCTCTGCTCTGCAGCCAAAGCCAAGATAACACAGATGCAGCCATATGGTGCTAAAAGCAGCCCAGAGAGTGTGAGATAGACCTTACATCTAACCACAGGGCAGCTGCTTGACCTGCCTTTAAAACTAAAAGGTTAACTTTAACCTCAACCTAAACCGGACTCTAATTCTAACTCTAAAACCCTGATTTAACTCTTAACAAGCACACTTTACCTGGGACCTCAACTTCTGTCCCCCTGGAGACACAAATCCTTGTGGATTAGTGGACATAGTTTAGAGTCCTTTCCCGCCCACACACACACACACACACACACACACACACACACACACACACACACACACACACACACACACACACACACACACACACACACACACACACACACACACACACACACACACACACACACACACACACACACACACACACACACACACACACACACACACACACACACACACACACACACACACACAGGCATGAACAAATACATATTTAGCAGCAGATCGGCTTCCTTTGTTACAACCTCTCTACATTATTGATGGTTTCCTATTGAAGGAAGCAGAGACTGTAATCTATCAGTGTTTCCTGTGTTGCTTCAATAAAACCAGATGTTCACTTCAGTTCACTTCAAAGAAGGTACTTGGACACACACATATCGAGGACCTTCAGGGTAGGTAACCTTTTACAGCTTTTCCTGCATTTGAACAACCACATGTTACATGTGTTTGTGAGGACTTGGTTGACTGACAGTTTGTGTGAATGTCTGCTGGGTCAGTGGATCAACAGCTTGTTTTACTGGAGGAGAAGCCGTCAGTCTCAGTTACTCTGGCTTGGTGACAGGTCAACTTGGCAGCGAGGAGAGCCAAACTACTGAAGCGTAATCGTGGATGTCTCTTTCATAGCACTGTAATTAAAGTGCATTGCATTGCTGATTATTTTAGCAGGCTCAAATACAGTTGTGTATCAAGTTGCAGAACATATGCTGTGTTTATGCATATTATAATGAACGTTACTGTGCCTGGACTTTATTTGTCCATATTTGTGTCACAGAGGAAACTGAATAAGAAATCGTTTAAAAAACAGCGTCTTTATTGAGCATGTAAAGTAGGTGGAATGTTTGGTGTTCACTTTGTCCTTGTCATGAACAAGACTGATGTCTCTTTGGAGAACACAGAGGCAGATTAGATAGCGGTGGCTGAATTTAGATCCATCGCAGAGGATGCAGCCAAGGCCACAAACTGAAAGGCACTGATACAGGGACCAACAGGGAGGAAGTGAGTTGCCCGTTGGGATATGTTTATCCTAAATTGGCCAGGATTGTGAATATATGTGTTCCTTAGCGTTTGACAACCTCCTGAAAAAAAAGATAACTTCTGGGGAAAAACACGACACAAAGGAAAAAGGTGATGGATTCAAGTCCAGTCGTGACGGAAGTGGACTGATAATAACATGCTATCGGTTGATAACGGCGCTGTTGTTCTCTTGTAATGTCACTGATGTGTTCCTGCTCGGGCACAGAGCCTGGAAGTGCGGTGCAACCAGATCCTGAGGAACATGGAGGCCTCCCTGACAGCCCGGGATCGCGTGGGCATCCAGGATTTTGTTCTTCTGGACGCCTACACGAGTGAGACTGCCTTCCTGGACAACGTGAGGAAACGCTTCCATGAGAATCTCATTTACGTGAGTCTTTCCTGTTTGGTGTCCTTTTGGATAAGCTGGCTCTTTCTCTTACTTTAATTACACATCATGCCCTCAACCTTCAACCCGATAATGTCCTGATGCTGCGTTGCCTTCTGCTGAATCTGGCAGCTTGTGTTGCTGAAACAGCAGTCCAGTTCTTTTCATTTGCAGAGTGAGCATTGGAAAGGTCAGCGCTATCCACAGGGTCATAACGAGATCATCTAGACTTATTGCTTTTGATAAGGAGCACAATTATTTATCAGCTGAATGATACATGGACACTTCATCGTCTTCTTTTACAATCATATAATATTCAAGAAAATGATTTGTATCATCAAATGTGCTTGAGTTGCAGACCACGAGTTTCTTTCCTTGTCTTTCTCTGCAGACCTACATTGGGACGCTCCTGGTGTCGGTCAACCCGTATAAAGAGTTGGACATCTACAGCAAGAAGCAAATGGACACCTACATGGGAGTTAACTTCTTTGAGCTGCCGCCTCATATGTAAGATTGTGTGATTGTGAGCAACAGAGGATTTCTATTATGGATAAATCAGTTTGCAGATGAAGATAGAAATGAAGTCTAGACTGAAATATTTCAACAACTATTGGATGGATTGTCATGAAATTATGTGCAGACATTCATGCTCCCCAGAGGATGAACGCTTCTGTCTTTGGTGTTCCCGAATTTACCAGTAGGGGCAGCATGGGGTTGACATTTGTGGGTTAGAATGAAAATTCTCAACAGTTACAGAATGAATTGTCATTAATTGTCATTAATTGTCATTAATCTTGGTTCAGACATTCATGACTTCACTTTTCATCTAATTCCTTCATCTGCTAGAAGTCTGAATTTATCTAAAACTGGGTTGTTTTTTTGACAAAATCTCTGCAAACTAACAACTTTAACTGCTACCTCTTGTGCTAATTCTCCGATGCTAGCATGGTAACATGTTAAAATAAGATGCTGAACTTGGTGTACATGGTATAGTTATTCGCAGCACAGCCTCAAAGAACTGCGACCGGAGACATTTCTTACATATACTGTAAAGTATTGTAACTTTAAATTGAATGAAACATCAATATATTCGAATAAAAACAAAAACCGGATGTGATTTTACTCTTAAACTTATATCTGTACTTCCAGTTACGCGCTGGCAGACAACGTCTTCCGCACCATGCAGTCTGAGTTCAACAACCACTTCATCCTGATCTCAGGGGAGAGCGGAGCTGGAAAGACAGAAGCCTCCAAGAAAATCCTTCAGTTCTACGCTGTCAGCTGTCCAAGTACCAAACTCCTGAACAACGTCCGCGACAGGTTGCTTCTCTCTAATCCGGTGCTCGAGGTCGGTGACAGAGATGTGACATCAAGTTTTTGCTGTATGAGACCATTTTTAGAGACTCTTTAACATTTTTGGTTCTCAATGTTCCAGGCTTTCGGAAATGCCAAAACCCTGAAGAATGACAACTCAAGCCGCTTTGGGAAATACATGGACATCCAGTTTGACCACCAGGTCATTTAACTGTAAAACAAAAGGTCAAGATAACTTTAACTCTAGGTATTGACTATAAATTGAGGATGACCTTTCTCCTTCAGGGTGGGGCAGTCGGTGGTCACATCCTCAGTTACCTGCTGGAGAAGTCCCGTGTGGTCCACCAGAACCACGGAGAGAGAAACTTCCACATCTTCTACCAGCTGGTGGAAGGAGGAGAGGAAGATCTGCTCCGCTGGCTGGGCCTGGAGAGAAACTGCAAGCACTACCGTTACCTGGTGCAGGTCAGATGGAAATACTAAAAACACCTCATTTATCTGGCACGTAAAAAAAACCTTCAGTCAGTGTTTGTACTTTTTGTTTCTTTTAGGGGGGTTGTGCCAAAGTTCGCTCCATCAATGATAAAAGCAATTGGAGGACGGTGCAGAAAGCCCTCTCGGTCATAGAGTTCAGTGAGAGTGATATTGAGGTGAGGGGTCACAGTAAGTCTTTGTGAACTGAGACTGAACAACTTGTATATACACCTACAGTATGTATGATGGGTTTTACTGATGATTCGTCAGCTCTATCTCTGATCTTCTTGCAGCACTTGTTTGGAATCATTGCCAGTGTGCTCCACTTGGGAAACATCAAGTTTGAAGCAGATGCTCGAGGATACGCCACTCTCAACAACAACCAGGAGATGCAATGGGTGTCAAAGGTCAAATCCAAACAAACTGCATTCAGAATAAGCCTTTTGTCTGTCTAAATGCAACTTTCTGATGGATTCTACAAAGAAATTAGATGTCATATGTCTGGTTTTGCTTTTCTTTTCCTGTGCAGTTGTTGGGGATTCCTAATCAGGTGCTACAACAGGGCTTAACGCACAGGAAGATTGAAGCCAAAACAGAGGAGGTGACTTGTACTTTCAAATATTAAACATGTTTAACTTGTTTGTAGTTTTCATATGAAGTTAGTAATCTCCATTATTCTGATGTTGAAGGTGTTCAGTCCCTTCTCTGTGGACCATGCAGTATACGCCAGGGACGCCCTTGCCAAAGCCATCTACGGCCGCACGTTCAACTGGCTGGTCAACAAAATCAATGAGTCGTTAGCTAACAAGGTGGGAAACAAAACAATCCACGTTTTCTTTTTCTAATCTTGCCTTTTAATTCACAATGAAACACAGAGGGAAGTGGCTTCACAAGATTGAGGTAGTAAATCTGAGGAGTTCTTCTCCATCAACATGTGGACTTAAATCTTTCTGCACAAGAGGACATCAGGTATATTTTTGTAAAAGTCCCAAATCCTGTTATCTGTGTGTATTATATGTAGGATTCTTCCAGGAAGACAGTGATCGGTCTGCTGGACATCTATGGGTTTGAGGTTTTCAACGTGAACAGGTGAGATCCTGCACAGAAGACTGGGAAATGAAGAGTTTGACACTGACGACACCTGTTATTTATTTTAGCTTTGAGCAGTTTTGCATCAACTACTGCAACGAGAAGCTGCAGCAGCTCTTCATCCAGCTGACCCTCAAATCAGAGCAGGAGGAGTACGAGATGGAAGGAATTGAAGTGATAACACTTTTATTTCATCTGTTTACTTGATATATGTGACTTGTAGCACAACTAATTTCATAAATTCAAATTTACAAAAAACACCAACACTATCCACAACCGCTGTTCTCATTTCTTTGGATGCAGTGGGAACCGGTGCCATTTTTCAACAACAAGATCATCTGTGACCTTGTAGAGGAGAAATTCAGAGGAATCATCTCTTTACTGGTAAAGATGTTAACATGATGGTCCTGCAGAGAAAACAAATACTGAACCACAAACCTAAAACACGTGAATTGCTGAACTGTGGAAGCTCTTCTCCAACAGGACGAGGAATGTTTGCGCCCTGGAGAGGCGACAGATCTCACCTTCCTGGAGAAGATGGAGGAAAAGATCGGGGGTCATCCTCATTTTGTCTCGTGAGTCTTTGACTTTACAGGAAATATGTGTTGAATTCACCTTGTTAAGGGACATAATCCACCAATCAAACCAACACTTATTATAAGCATAAATAGCATAATAAAGAAATGTTCCCCTTTTTACAGACACAAACTTGCCGACCAAAAAACGAGGAAAACACTGGAAAGAGGAGACTTTCGCCTCTTGCACTACGCTGGAGAGGTTACATACTGTGTTGTTGGTAAGAGATAAAATACTACAAAAGTCTTTCTCTTTTATAATACCATTTGATTAGCCTGTATAACAGCTGTCAAATACTACAGTGCATTGCAACAATAGAGCAGTATTGTGCTGTCGGTAAGGTTGGCTCACTCTTTGTTCTTTAAACTTTCAGGTTTCTTGGACAAAAACAATGATCTCTTGTATCGAAATGGGAAAGAGGTCATTTTTATTTCATTTCTACAGTAATTAAACCAGGAGATAGCTGGCTAGTGATTGCTTGAAAATGACCAGAAATGTACTACATCAAGTTATTATTAGGGTATATAATATGCATCTGACGCGTTGGGTGCTTATTGTTTTCCTGTTTTCTTTCAGGTCATGAGACAGTCCAAGAATGCCATCATCAAACACTGTTTTCCTTCTACGGAGCCGGACAGCAAGAGGAGACCTGAAACTGTAAGAAACACTTCAGATGATGAAGCTCGGTGACTCACTGATGTCATGAGTACTCATATAGCTGCCATTTCCCTGTGACTCCTCAGGTGGTGACTCAGTTTAAGGGTAGTTTAGTGGGATTAACTGAGATCCTGATGTCCAAAGAGCCCTGGTACGTCCGCTGCATCAAACCCAATGAAGCCAAGCAGCCAGGTGAGGCCCGGTGTCCCAAATATCTGCAGCTTCTGCAGAGACTTTAGAGCCTTAACCAGGTTTAGACTTTACACTGTATGTTCAGCGCAGTCAGCCAGGACAGGAAGTTGGGCCGTACTGCTGTGACCCCTGACCTCTTTGTGCTGTGGTGCCTCCTGCAGGACACTTTGACGACGTGTTGGTGAGACATCAGGTGAAGTACCTGGGGCTGATGGAGCACCTGAGGGTCAGGCGTGCTGGGTTTGCTTACCGCCGCAAATATGAGCTCTTTCTCCAGAGGTAGCTCAGCACACACTCGCACACTGCTCTGGCTTTCATATGAAGTTAGTCGTTTTCTCACAGCGTGCATGTTGCGCTCTTGCTTTTGCTGTTTCACCATCCACTGCTGCTGCTGCTGTTCTTCCACCGTGCTCAGGTATAAGCCTCTGTGTCCAGACACCTGGCCCAAATGGAAAGGCACTGCAGCCGAGGGTGTGCGGCGCCTCGTCAAACACTTGGGCTACAAACCCGATGAGTACAAGATGGGCAGGTAGGCGCATGTCAGCAGAGGAGTGCTGAGTTCCCTGGAAAAAAGCTTTTTTTTTATTAATCTCACTGTTTGTCTCTTTATCTCAAGGACAAAAATTTTCATCCGTCACCCGAGGACTCTGTTTGCAACAGAAGATGCCTTCCAGGTCTGCAAACATAAGCTAGGTGAGATATGGCTCTGTGAATTCATTTGTAATGCTACGGTAAACATCAAATACGTCTTGAGCATGAAACTGTTGACCGTCTTTGTTTCAGCAACAAGAATTCAGGCCAAATACAAAGGCTACAGGGTGAAAGGAGACTTCCTGAAACAGAGAGAAGCTGGTGAGTGACATTTTATCAGCACAAACTAAATCTTCTGCCATGACTGAAATGAAGCTGATGGCCCACATGACAAACAAGTCTTTGAATTAATCAAGTGTTATGAACGTAAGCCAAATTAAACATTTAATGTAACCTTGTCTGATCAAAATAGCCACCAAGATTGAGAACTGCTGGAGAGGTCTGATGGCGAGGAAGGAACGTGAGAAGAGGGCATGGGCCGTTAAGGTCATCAAGAAGTGAGTGAGAACAGTGAGACGGGTTTGATGGTTTAACGGGATGGAAACGATGGCTGTAGATCGATCGAGCAGTTTAATAAAGAACGATGATCTGAGGTCATCCATCCGTCGATTTGTTCTAGGTTCATTAAAGGTTTCATAATGAGAAATCAACCAGCCTGCGTTGACAATAGTGAGTACCTGGCCTACGTGAGGCAGAACTACCTCACTCGGCTGAAGGAAAACCTTCCCAAAACAGTCCTGGAGAAAGACTCCTGGCTCACCCCTCCTCCGATAATGCAGGAGGTGAGTGATGGATCCGTTTCACAAAATGCTTTAGCTTCATGCAACCTGCTCATGGAAAACTGCTGTTCTCTTTGTAGGTTTCCCGGATCCTGAAGAAGATCTACATTCGTCACATGGTACAGAAGTACGTCCGAGGAATGACTCCCCAAAGGAGAGCCCAGGTACGATGCGTCGTCGTTCAGCCGTTACACACTGTGCAGTATGTAGGAGGACGTCCCAGCTACTTTACAAATAACCTCGTCTTGTCTGTCTGCACCAGCGCCACAATCAGATATCACTTCATTTCTCCTTTCTCATTGTAAACATACAGTTTAAATCAACTTTTGGACTATTTTGTGTTTTTTTCAGGAAGCTTTTTCTTTCGATGCTTCATGTTTTAACGTCACCTTTCTGTTTTCAGATTCTCTTAAAATTACAGACGAGCTCCATGTTCAAAGGAAAAAAGGAAAACTACCCCTTCAGTGTGTGCAGACCGTTTGTGGACACCAGGATCGGTAAAGCTGCAGGACTATTTTCTGACACTCAACATACTTACAGTCATTAAGTAGTTTATATCACAGTGTTTCTGGTAGCTCTATATGCCCAACAGAATATGTGACAGTAATATGTTGAATAACCCTGTTTTCCTGCCAGTATTAGTTAATTACAAGAACGTTGCACCGTGCATTTAAAATTGGCCTCAGTGATCTCGTCATGGAGACACTATCGTGTTTGTTTATCGAATCATGTCCCATTGATCCTCAATAATTGTTGTTTTATAAAGGTGCAGAAGACATAAGCATCAAAGTCCTTGAGATGATTCAACATGAGCACATCAAGGTAAACTGACCTTTTCTTTCCACCTTTTTAAAAACCCCGTTTTGTATCCTCTCTGATCTTCGTCTCTGTCCTCCACAGTACAGCGTGCCGGTGGTGAAGTACGACAGGAACGGGTTCAGGCCTCGTCTCCGGCAACTCGTCTTCACCCAGGAAGCCGCCTACCTGGTTGAGGAGGCCAAGATCAAGCAGAGGATCGATTACAGCTCTCTGAAAGGTAACGACGATTAGACAGAGGAGGCATCATTATCTGTGGGGAGGGCTACACACACACACACACACACACACACACACACACACACACACACACACACACACACACACACACACACACACACACACACACACACACACACACACACACACACACACACACACACACACAAATGAAATTTGCTGTTTTATACATATGTTATATTACAGTTCTATAGATAGATGTGTGTAAAGGTAACCCTTTTCTTCCAGGTGTTTCAGTCAGCAACCTGAGTGACAACTTCCTGATCCTTCATGTTGCATGTGATGATAACAAGCAAAAGGTACAAAAGGTGCCAATATCTAACTCAATTTAAAATAAGTCAACATCCTGATAAATCTATCTGGAGGTCATGTATACCATATATTTGTATATCTCTAGACAATTGCCTCAGTCTGCAAAGACAAAAAAGAGACTCAAAACTGTTTTAAATTGACTTAAATAATGTAAAACAATCACTTCATCTAGCAGATAGGTTCACGTGGTGAAATCATCATATCTAACTCCTGAAGGCCTGATAACGTGTTCTCTCAGGGGGATCTTGTTCTGCAGTGTGACTACCTGTTTGAAGCCTTGACGAAGCTGAGTGTAATTGCTGACAAGGAGAACTGCATCAAAGTGGTCCAGGGCAGGTACAGGATCTGGATTATATGGTTTTATTTGAGAGGTAAATGTAAAAAAAAAAAAAAAATCACAAATGTTCCCAAATCATTGTGGATTTATTTCACATGTGCAGTGTGCGATTTGACATCCAGCCGGGCAGAGAGGGGTTTGTAGACTTCAAAAGTGGTGAGGAGTCCATGGTCTACAGGGCAAAGAACGGCCATTTGATGGTGGTGAGTCTGGAGTCCAGACAATATAAACTTATTCTGGAAGGTTTCAACAGCTGAGCAAGCGCTTTGTGTTTTTCAGGAATCAACGAGAACCAAGTCAAGATGAAGATGCCGGTGACGTCTCGGATAACGGCGCTCCTATAAGTGTCTGAGTTGCAAATCTTGAATCAGCAGTTGTGCTCACTCTGTAATCCTGCTCCACAGCTGTTTTCAATAACTTGTGTTTTATGTCAGCTGATTTTTACTTTTGCATCTTTATGAAAATGTCACACAATAAAGTATATGCTATTATTACACAACTACTGCCAATATCTTAGTTATAGAACGTGCAAATCAAAGTCAGAGCAGAGCCTGGCCAGAATATCAGTGGCTCTGATTGTTCTTCATATCTGCAGTTTAAAACATCTCTGTGAACAAACTAATTTCTTCACAGATTCCTGCACATACACCTTATTTCATATGAATAGAAGCTCCTGTGATCATTTTTTGTATTAAAACACTACCCAGCTGGTAACAGTAAAGAAATATGTGTGTGTGAAGCCATGACTGTAACATTTAGAATACCTCAACCATGCTGTACCTTTATATTAAAATGTGCTAAACCTTAAATGGACTTTGCATGTACATTATATTTGAATCCTCTTCACGAGGATTATTATCGAGGCAGCAGCTCCCCCTGCTGGAGGAGTCTGCTCAGCTGTGTTCAAAACAAAATTAAAATTATCCTTAAATATCCTGTTTTTGGCCCCTTTCGAGGTAAAAACTGTAACGCTTTTACTTTGACAGCATTTCGCCATCTTGGCATACTTATGTTGGCATATTGGCATGCTCAATATAACACACTTATAACTGTGATGCTGTGATAGTATTTTGTCACATATTGCCCTCTTTGCAATAAAAAGGAAAATGTTGATTTATAGAAAGAATATTATGCATAGACTGCATCAAAAATGAACAAAATCTTTTCAGTTGTTTTTTTAAATTTTTTTTTAGCAAATTTTAGATTTGAAATTAAGCACATTTTAGACTGAAGGCAGTGCTATGATAAAGCATCTTAATGGTAAATTATTACCATTAAGTAATTATAGTATTATATTATATATAAAACCAATATCCTCTAGACTGTAGAATTTTTACTTCTTTATCTCCATAATTGTGCCTTTACAAGTTGTATCTTTATCTGAATAATGATAATATGCAGAGCTAAAGTGAGGTTCTGCAGGTTTAATAATCAAAAGCTCACTACGTAAATCATAAATCTTTCAGAATTGATTGGTGTGAAGTAAGAGCTCGTCACGTGATGATACAACTGAGAATGTTATCATGCTGATCCCTGGTTAATGATTCAACAGATGTTTGTAAATGCAGCTGTTCAAAGGTCCAAGGTTTAGGAAAGTAGTGAATATATCTATACGCTAAGAAATCGAGAGTGTGCCACCGAGGCTGACAGTCTGACTCGGCCATAATGGAAAGATTCACCGTGATAACATTTCTCCTCCTGGTTTCATGTATCTGCAGCACATTAGGTAAGGACCTTCAATCTTTTACATCATCTTGATCAAGAAATGTAAGATTTCTAAATGATTTGATTTCTATTTGGTGGTTAATAAATTCATGATTCAAACATACTTTTCAGCAGGCAATATTCTTAAAATTGAAGCACTCACTGAAAAGAAGGTGCAAATTATAAAACAGAAATAACTGAACTGTGAGAGAAACATCATAAAAACACATTATTAAATGCATAAAGTTAAAGTATGTGTAACATTTCTTTGAATATATTTTTTAATTGAATAAAATATATTTTGTTTTTTTTAAATTAATATTAAGCTCAACTAAAACTAATTTACAAGCTGAAATAGTTTTATGCATCATTTCATGCAAATTTCATTCAGTGATAATTAAATTGCTTATTGTATCAGTTTTAAATTGGGTGGACACGCTTGAATTAAAATCTCTCTTTCCTTATTTTGGACAGGACAGACATGTGAAGGAAACTGTGGAGAGAAGTTTGACTCGTGTTCGTGCCACTCAACGTGTATTTCTCTAATAAACTGCTGCGCAGATTATAAAGAGTACTGTGTGAATATCTTTCCATATTCTGGGTCCATCTTGGGTGGGTCAGATATTATTGTCCTTGATGCAAGTTTCAATAACAGCTCTCAGATTGTGTGCAGGTGAGATCGTATACCGTTGTACCTTTGATTGATTGCTTGAAAAACAATAACTTGTATTCAACTTGATGGGGTCCAATTTAAGCCTGCTGATCACTCTTTTATGATGGCAGGTTTGACAATAACACTGATACTGTGGGGTATGTGGATGACAACGGTCGAGGCCATTGTATCTCTCCACTATTATATGAAACAGGCTGGGTTCCTTTGCACATCTCCTCAGATAATGGCACTACCTTCAACAGAACTGGAGCCTGGCTTTCAGGTACTACAGTCAAAATGAATGCACATTCCTATGAGGATAACTCTGAGGATGTTAACTCTTCCTTAAATTATAAGAACACAATTTTCCATTTGAAAGGACTAATCTATGCTTTCTTTGTTTTACATGTGCTGCTTCAGTTCACACTGGCAAGTTGGACGCTAAGTTCAAGGCAGTTCTGGTCAACTCAACAAAATGGCAGTACTACGGCACTCCTCATGTTGGAGGCAGTCTTGAGATGACGTGGAATACCTCTTTAGTCAGAGCGGAAAGGGTCAATATCGAGCTCTGGGGATACAGGGAGACAGGTTAGTAAAAATATACAGTCCACAGGTCACATGACTGTATTAATGGAAAAAAAACACTAACTTTTAGAAAATGTGTCTCTGCAGGAGAGCCCTACTCAGATGACTGGCGCGGTGAGTGGCAGTATCTCTATTCACTTGCAAAGGATCTCCACAACACTGGCTCCTTTAGCTTTTTGCCCAAACCAGCAGAGAACGGCTTTTCGAGTTGGGAGCTTGGCTCGTTAAGAATCAGCCCGATCAGCTCCCCTGATGGCATGTGGTACGTACAAACAGAGACTTTAATGTAGAGGACTATTCTTACTGTTCAATTACGGTTTCTTAAATCACTCAGTATTAGGAATGAAAAATAACTCCACATGACAGATAATCATGTCAAAACTCAGATCGATACACACAATTAATTAATATTTTAAAAAGCAATCAGCTGTATTGGTGACGTGTTTCCTTGAGGAATGTCCAAGCTGCGTGGACGGAGGATCACGCTCTGGCCTGGCATCTGGAGGAGAAGTTCAGGCAGAACTCAACAGTTTGGGCCCTGGATAAATGTTTGGCATGGGACCAGCTGGAAAACAAGCTGCCCAACTTCCTCAGTGAGATCATAGACTGCCCCTGCACTCTGGCTCAGGCCAGAGCCGACACAGGGAGGTTTCATGTAAGTGCGAAGAGTTGAACTTTAGATTTGGCTGCATTAACTTCAACAGCTTTGCAGAAATATTCACAGAAAATTCTAAATTGACTTATTTACTGCTGCAAAATCATTGTAATATTAATCAGAGAACTAATCATTATAAGATTAGTCAGTCAAGAACATAAACGCAAGAAGAAAGCATTAGGAAAAATACAAAACACAAAATGAAAAACAAACCTAACCTGTAAGACAAAGAGTGAATCTATAAAGAAACCTATAAAGATATCATTCCTGGGGAAATAAAAGTCATATAGTAATATATCTCAAATGAACTGGACGAAGAGGTCATCAAAGTATAGGAGTCTTGTTTTACGTGCAATAAACATGTTGCAATTATGTTTTATGGTGGTTATTAGCGGCTGGTGCCTTTTGTTGATGCTCAGTTCTTATCAGTTCAAAGTCAAGATGAATGTCATGCCTAATTATAACATTTATGAGAAAATTCTCTGCAAGCTTTCAACAAAGATCTTACCGTCTTCTATGTTAGAAATTTACAGTCGGGGTTACGCAAAGGCATCACTGTCATTCAGTTCATGGGGAGGGACTCATTGTGCTCCTTATCTACAGCTGTCAGCTGACAGCTGTAGATAAGGAGCATTAAAAACTGGGTGGTTTTGTTTCTCATAATTATGACTGCCTCTGGACTTGCACCAGCTATATGTATATATATATAAAAAAAAATAAAAAAAAAAATATATATATATCACCTAGTTCGTTTTTTAAACTGAAATTATATCTTTCATTTATGTTGCACCATTAAAACTTAAATCAAGCGAGTCACTGAAGCATCACAAACTGTAACATAAAAAAAAATAGTTTCAAGAGTTTCATTGAGCGTCTCCATTTATTCATTAGTGTTACAACAGTGCAGCCGGATTACTAACAGTGCATCTCTCCTCAGACGGACTACGGCTGTGACATGGAGAGAGGGAGCGTGTGCACCTACCATCCCGGCAGCGTTCACTGTGTGAGGGCTATTCAAGCCAGGTGAGTCCTTCAACTTAAACTGGTGCCACCGTGGTGACAGCATTATACATTTCATTAATGCGTTCACATCCCTAACGAAGCATCCACAACATGCAGCATATATTTTCAGGGTTTACGATTATTAACATTAACAGTTTGTTAATTTATATAAAAAACACACAGATATATTATTTTGGTAGGTTAATTCTTATACTGCACCTTGTGGCTTTTTGGCTGTCTATACTCTTATACACAGCAATGACATCATCCCCACACCTACCTCCCACCACCACAGCCTGATAGTGAGTCGTGGTAAATACCTTCCTATGTCAGAGTTCAACTCTGGACCTTATATGAATGATCAGCTTGTAATAGTACAACTACATGCTTGGGTCTGGTTAATAAAGCTCTTGTTGAGGTAAAAAAATACTTCCATACAGTATTGTACATTTATACCTAAACTATAATGTAGTCATCCTGAAAGTAATTGGAGAAATGATCGTGATCTATTGCATGCTAATGGATGCACCAACAATTGGATTTCTATATAGCTACTATATCCAATAGATTTTTTTTTTTTTTATCATAAAAAACATGTGAGCAACTGGTACAACCTGCCTGGATGATACATCCTATCAATATTATTGTCAATATTTAATCAAGCATCAATAGCTAACTAGCTGATAGTCATTAGTAAAAACTCAAAACCCTCCTACAGTCTAAATAGTTTCTTAGCTGTGATGTGTCAGTCTGAAACTACAAATAACTACCTGATGGATCCCTGTGACATGTTGGATCAACCATCAACTTTATTCCCTGACAATCAGCTGTCACCATCACTGACTCAAAGTTCCTACTTATCTTCCAAAAAAGCTCTTCGTCTGTTTGATGGTTTGGTGCAACATGTCCAGATGTTTATGGTTCTCAGAGGATGAACCCCACCAACAACAATTACATGGATTGACAGGATATTTGCACACACATTGGTGTCATCATCAGGTTGACCAGATCAAAAATATATTGCTCCATGCTTGAATACCTGCAATAATAATAACCAGTCTTGGCCGTACTTTATGGTTACTTAGCAAATGTTTACAAAGATGGCAAACATTATGAATGCTGAACAACTCTTCCTCTTTAATTTCACGTCTTTGGCTCCAGAAGAGTTCAGTTTTAACCGACTATGTTGAATGAATCAGCCCCCAGTATGCAGCAGGACAACAGTGCTGCTACGACAGCAGCGGTGCTCAGGTCCTGACGGCGGACTCGATCGGCGGGAGCACACCGGACCGAGCCCACGACTGGGGCTCAGCTCCGTACAGGAGGCCTCCGAGGATCCCTGGACAGTCTCACTGGGTCTACGACGTCCTCAGCTTCTACTACTGCTGCCTTTGGTCCGACAACTGCGGCTACTACTTCAAACATCGGCCCTCCAGCGACTGCAGGCGCTACCGGTCACCCAGCTCAGGTGACATCATCAATAACGTCATCAATAACCCTCCAATTACAGCGCCTGTTTCATATGATTATCCTTTCGTGTAACGGCTATATTTCTTTTCCAGCTGTGGTGTTTGGAGATCCCCACTTCATAACATTTGATGGTGTCCGCTACTCCTTCAATGGTAAAGGGGAATACACCTTGACCTCAGCAGGGACGGGGCTGACCATCCAGGGAAGAACCGAACCTGTGGAAGGTGAACCACTGAGCTGCAGGACATTTATATTCAGCACCTTTTGTGAACATCGATGATCTGATCTGACTCCCTCACTATCAGGTTCCATAAAAGCAACGAAGCTGTCGGCGGTCGCCATGAGAGAAGCGTCCTCGGACATCATCGAGGTCCGGTTGGAGACTGGTCACAAAGGACTGGAAGTGCTGCACAACCACAAAAGTCTCTCTTTCTCTGAGCAGAGCTGGATGGACTTGCACGGTGAGATGCTGACTCAGCTTAAGATGATGTCACTGGCGTTGATTTACCTGACAAAGTTACATGAACATGAACACATCTAACGTTTGTGCCTTTTAACGCTTTTAATACATTTTACTTCTATATTTTTACTTCATTAACATTTTGGATTCAGAACTTTTTCTTGCAACTGAGTATTATCACTGTATTTTACTGAACTGATGAACCCTCATTTCAGGGTCATTTCACTGCCTTCACATTTAACATCGATCTTGTTAGTGATGGGGCTTCGTGCTGTCAGAACAGTCTTGGCTATACAAATCTGTTATCATGTGATTTGATCAAATTTACAGATTTTATATTAGTCTTTATATCAAGGAAAAGGAAAAAAAAAATCACCTTATAAAATTGTTATGTTTTTACATAACTCACGATGTCTTTTTATAACTTTGTAGAGGAGATTTGAAAGAATCTGGAAAAATTGAAGCCACGTTTAGAGTCACTGAAGAAAATGACAAAATATGTGCTCGCACACCTTTTGACCACAACTTTTGTATCATTGCTATGAAAAGCACATAAATTATTCATCTTTTTAAGGTAGGTATCTGACAATGTCTTCCAACACTTCAGAAATGTGAAATAACCCATAACTTCACTTTATATTATTTTGCTCATTTTTCAAGAAGTTAATTTAGAAAATGTGTTTTCATATCAAGGTCTTCGTCTTCATCTCGTAAAGTCGACTACAACGGTGTCTCTTCTCTCCAAATCTCTCTTAGGAGTGTTTGTGTTTTGTCCGACCTCCACGAATGTGACCGTGATGTTCCCCAGTGGAGCCGGGGTTGAAGTTCGGCTGAGAGAGGGAACCATGACGACCACCGTGCTGCTGCCAGAGGAGTTTAAAGACTCCACTCTGGGCCTGTTGGGGAAGATGAACGGTGACGCCACAGACGACCTCGCTCTCAGCAACGGTCAGCTTGTGCGGGACCCCGGCAATCCAGAGGAGGTGTTCATCTTCGGGGCGAGCTGTAAGACATCAACAAAACTGTGGATTATGTTCAGTTGTTCAATATTCATGTAATTTATTGATGAATGAAATAACCCAGAAGCTTACTGGCAGGACGGCAGGTTAGCAGGCAAACAAAACCAGAAGGCAAAGCACAGATTGTGGTCAATCTGGCATCTTAAACAGGCAAGAAAAAACACCAGCTGAGCTTCAGGCAAGTGCACTAAACAATCTGTCCAGGAAGGGATGTGGAGAGCAGGTTTACTTAGACAGGGTAGCTAATTGGGCAACTGGGAACAGGTGAGGTGGGCGTGGCTAGCAGGTGATCAGGACCTCAGGTGGGTGGAAGGAGTGATACATTGAAAACAACTTTGGGATTCATGCTACCCTTTCATGGTGGACAGCACATCATCATGCAAAGAACATGTGTTTCCATTTCAGGAAATGTATGAACTCCAGGTAAGATGCATTGAAAGCCCGTTTAACTGCAGGAACGTGTCTGTTTTTGTCCTACAGGGGCCGTATCCAACAAGTCGGCCTTGTTCACGTACGACTCAGAGTACCTCTTGGACACATACTACCATGCCCCCAGACACGACCACAGTTTTATTCCAGTATTTTCTACCCCTGAGAATCCAGATGATCCTCTGACCGACCAGGCTGCTGAGATCTGTTCCGGAGAGGGCGCTCAGTTCTGCAGGTATGTGAAACAAAACTTCTACTTTTACTCATTTTAATAATTCATGATTTTAATATCAAAGTGTTTTTATGAAAGAAAAGCACATGCTATTAAAGGGGTAGTCTGCCCATTTTAGATGTGAAGTTCAGTTTGCTCATTATGAGAACTATAAACAACCCTGATGATGTCACAGTGATGTCATTAAGGTTAACTTGGACTGGACTTGAAAACTAAACAGTTGTCAGGAGAAAGTCTGTCAAACTACAATCTGGACATTAACAAGGCAGAGTCCAAAAGAGGAGCCGACTGAGTGACTTCATGTGCCATGCTGTGTGTTTGTAACTTTATCTTTATAACAACTACAAGTCCTGATATGTCACCTGATCATTTTCTGATCGTTCTCCTGCAGGTATGACATCCTTGTAGGTCGCAGTCCAACGATGGGAAACGCAAGCAGAGTGTCTTTCCAGAGTCACGTTTCTCTTGTGAACGATCTGAAGCCAGGTTAAAACTTTAAAATACCACAAGAACATTTCCAGTGAATATTTCGTCCAACTTTGTGTCACAGTGTTAGTTGTTGTCATTCTGTGCAGTGATATCATGTGGGCGTCTTTCACCACCAAACAATGGACACAAGCAGGGAACCACTTACATACAAGGAGCGACGCTGAGCTTTTCCTGCGATGAGGGTTTCACTCTGAAAGGATCAGCACAGAGAATATGTGAAGGCAGCGGCCGGTGGTCCGGGGAAGACACACACTGCGTGGTTCCCAGTAGGACTGAACAATTACATCAGTAAACTGTGTGTGTGTGTGTGTGTGTGTGTGTGCGTGTGCGGTGTGTGTGTGTGTGTGTGTGTGTGTGTGGTGTGTGTGTGTGTGTGTGGTGTGTGGTGTGTGTGTGTGTGTGTGCTTCATTTGATCCATCAAATCAGCTCAGAAGTATTGACATGCACAAAAATCGAATAACTTTCATATAAACATTTATTTCAACTTAATGACTGGAGCGACTCAACCCCGATGAACCCTTAAACCTTTCATTAGACTCTTCTCGACTCCTTTGCTGCCGTGTGCCGTCCCTGCACCTTTATGATCTGGATTATTACATCATACATTTAAGACTTCTGAGTAGAGGATTACAATAAAATCCCAACAACTCTTTGTTATCTGTCCTCTGTGATTCCTTTCAGAATCTGAATCTGTGCAGTGAATTACCTAATTAAACATAAATAAACTCATAAATGCATTAAAACCAACCTATCAAATCTTGATCTCCAGGTTTCTTTATTATATTTCAGGTAATATCGCAGGAATTGTGGCCGGTGCAGTCATTGGAGCTGTGGCACTGCTTGTAATTATAACAACACTCGTCCTCCACTCCAGGAAAAAGAAAAGGTACAGAACAGCATTTTTATTTGATCTCATTCATTTTAAAGATTGAGACCAAAATGCACTAATATATTGAGATGAAATGGGTTCATTTTGGTTTTGATGTGTACATTTCATTTTGTATCTCTTTCAATTTCAGAAAAGCTGCACGATCAGAAGAAATGCAGAAAAGTGACGAATTCTAACCAG
Source organism: Brachyistius frenatus (assembly GCF_029030835.1). Lineage (NCBI taxonomy): Eukaryota > Metazoa > Chordata > Actinopteri > Embiotocidae > Brachyistius > Brachyistius frenatus. Next base: position 132,164 of record NW_027210721.1, read on the forward strand.
AATCTTTGCGATGATACTTCACACATTCATATCTTCATCTTCTGAGAAATGATTGGTCAGAAATTCACCACCTGACATTAAACACTTAAACACAGTGACCTGAACCAAACTAAAATAAATGCAGCCTTTGATCTAATGCCAATTTTACATGGGGACAAAATACAAAAAACTACAGAGAAGACATTTTACTTTGTAAAACTTGTACATTCATAATACAGACTAAATTATAACACGAGGTCGAGCACAGTAAAAGAATAACTACACAGCTTTTATGGCAAAAAAGTATTGTTGCTCTGATGCCTATCGGCTGAAGGTTTGAACTGTGTTGTATGTTTTTAGTTTTGTGAGTGTATAAAAGTGTCTGTTCAATAATCTAACTGATGAAACTCCAGCAAAGTTACAACTGTGTAAACACTCCATTTTTGTAAACTCATGGGAGCGCTGTTAATGTTCGGACTACTGACCAAAAAGAAAACCATTGTCTTCCCATCAGCTATGTTTTTACAGAAAAAACTCCAATAACAGTTATCACATTAAATGAAATCTGTACTGTGCACTTATTGTCTACTGACATACGATGTTATAAAGTTGAATATTTTTCTGAAATTTATTGGACAATAAAGTTATTCAATCCTAGAGTGTTCTGTAGCTTTCTAATGAATTTCCAGTTTGTATCAGTATAATTACTTTACGTTACACACGTCAGACAGAACAACACATTATTGTAAACTTCTGACCAGCTGATTGTGTCAGTTTAGTGCAGCTCATCTCCACACTCACTGATCTGGGAAGCATATTCACAGGAAACTGCTATCAGGCTAATAAATGGCTGGCGTGGCAACATAAATGTTCAGTTGTGTAAATCAGGCTGATAAGTCCTGCAACAGCTTTTGTTTCCTGAAGCCCCGAGCTGCTCCTGTTCATGGTTTTAGATCCTCTATCATCTAGATTTGATCCGACCTGTACACGGAGAGCCTATCCCAGCTGAGTTTGGGTGAAGGCGGAGTTCACCCTGGACAGGTCACCATTTCATCAAGGGGCCGACACAAAGGCATTTATAATCCTCTATTCACCTACCATGCATGTGTTTGGAAGGTAGGAAGAAGTCGGAGAACCCGGTTCTAATCCAGAACCTTCTTACTGTGAAGCAACAGTGCTGACTAACGAATAACTAAATAAATACTAAAAACGACTTTCTGTGTGATTATTCTCAGGATATAAAGAAACCCTGTCAGCTGCCACTATTACAGGCCACATTACAATATTACCTTTGGAAGTATTTGTTTTGATATTGAAGTCATCTGCATACATGAGATAATTCAAGAGGGTGTTACTGACAATTTGTACCATAATCGTCATCCAAAGTGTCATCACTCATAGCGTTGCTGTATGAATTACAGCTGTAGTTATGTGGTGGCAAGCTATGTCTAAAATGCATTTTTCAAAATGTATCTGTTTTTTGACCAATGCTTTGGAGGAGCGCCGATGAAAGTGTTTCAGATATTACCTCATTAATAAATCCCTCTCTGACTACTTGTTGATTTGTTCTGCTAAAGCTTGTTTCATATTTTCCACAACATATCATCCATGAAGACGCAGCTGTCGATGTAAAATTCCTCACCACCGCTCCACTGCGTCAGTCTTTCTGTCCATCACTCTGTCCTGGATGGAAACACGTTTTTAACTTTCTGATATACAAGTGTTTGTCCTGCATATTCAACATGTGACAGAGTTTCTTGAATCTGGAGTTTTGTTTTCCATCTTGGATTACGAAACTGGAAGTAACACTGTTGTTTACTGTGCGACTCTGAATGTACGTGCCGTTCCCTCACATAACACGGGGCTGTGATTTCTACGGACAAAGAGCACCAGTATGTGACAAGACTGCAGAGGCCACTGCTGAATAAACTGTCTGCTCGCTGCTTCCAGAGTCATTCACCAACAACTTACCACAGACACTCAAGAGATATAAATACAAATGATTAGCATTATCCTCTCCACGTCCCGGGGCAACCGAGGAGTAACACCCCAGCTCATCACATATCAAGTCAGGCTCATCCCTTAGATCACACGTACTGCTGCGCAAGTGTTAGAATGAATCAGCTGGGGATATAAAGCTTGTGAGTGGAGCGTTACAGATGCCAAAGCAGGCTTCTCCTCAGACCTCCTGCTCACTTTCTGTTAGTGCTTGAGAATAAAAACCCAGCTGCTCTATTGTTCAGTGTCCTGGTTGTCTTGTTTTTCAGGGTGGAGCTTCAGGCTGCGCAGTTTCAACAACCCTTTCCTTCATTTTGAACTCATTTTCTAGGAAATGGGTGAACAGAATAAAATATTACCTCGTCCCATTTTCCGCCGAGATGTGAACTGGGATCCTTTCCCAAACTGGACGCAGCCAAGCCGGATCTTTGCGCAGGATTTTGGCCTCCCTCCTTTCCTGGATCCCGGTGATCTGGACTGGATAGACTGGGCGAAGAGGAGACTGGCATCTTTCTCCTGGCCGGGGTACACACAAACTCCTCTTCTGCCTCCATTCACCAGTCAGCACTCTGCAGGGGTGAACCAAAAGGGACTGAGACAACTGACAAGTGGAGTGTCAGAGATCCAAACGGGGCAGGACAGCTGGAAGATTAACCTGGACGTCAATCACTTCTCACCTCAGGAGATCACAGTCACGACCAAGGAGGGTTACTTGCTAATATCAGGTACTGAACATGTTTCCTTGATTGACCAAGAGCTAAATTTGTGATGAAATATGTGAAACCTAAGTAAAAACACTGTAACAAGCTGTAAATGTATTGTTCTGTATTTTTTCAGTTTCATGAACAGTTTTTGTTTCATCTCAAGGAAATCATGAAGAAAGGCAGGATGAGCACGGACTGGTTTCAAGGTGCTTCACTCGTAAATACAAGTAGGTCATCTGTGACAATATGAAAAACTTTGAAACAGAAGAATCGATGTATTCTTATATCGCTGTGTGATTTACTATCACTGCTATTTTTTGTTCAAACAAACAAACAAACAAACAAACAAACAAACAAACAAACAAACAAACAAACAAACAAACAGTAGCACTTAGAAGGCAAGAAATCAGACATAAACACATATGATCCTGTAGCAATAAAAGGCTTTAGGGTTACTGAATGTTATCTGGTTAAATGAGCCTCTCAAAATGTGATAAACATATGGGGGGGAATAATGAAATATTACTGTGACTGATAAACTCTCTGTTCATTTGTTCAAGGTTGCCACAGGGCGTGGACTTGCAGCACATCACCTCATCATTGTCCGGCGATGGAGTCCTGTCCGTGGAGGCCCCTGTCCCCGGGACATCCATCAGGGACTCAGGCAACGAGATTGTCGTACCAGTTCAAATCAGACAGAAGCAGGACGGTGAAAAGTGAAACTAGTGAGCAGCAGGATGTAAACAGGTTGAGTGTAGCAGCTGTTGTAGCACTGACATCAAGAAAAGGCAAAACTAGTTTGTTGCAGCTTGATAAAAATGATCGACTGACAAGCTTGTTTTACTTTTCAACATCAAATTCACACTCATCAGTGTCAAACAAAACTCTTTCTTACTTTGCTTTAGATGCAGAGAAACACAAACTGTAGTCTGGATTCGTATTGTGAGTGTGAATAACAGTGTGAAACTGTATTGGTATTATCAACATATTAAACAGCTTCTGCCATATAAATAGAAATAATGTCATGTTCTCCATTATTGTAATCTTAGAAGATTAAACACTTAAGAACTAGTGTATCTGTGTTACTTGATCCATTGCTCTGTCTTCTAAGGATGCGAATTTTTTTTGGTCAAATGCTCCATAAGAGGATGCTGAAGTCCTACATTGTAACGTTGAACATGAATTATATTTCCTCTTTATGATATGTTCATTGTAGTATCTGAGCTCAAGTTTATTCATCTAAATATACCTTTATCATCCCTTTGTCTCAACAGACCATAATCAGCCGATGTTCATATTTCATATTAGTTGTTAGAGGTTAATTGTGCCAAATTATATTCAGACAATATTTACTGCAAGCAAATTTCCTGAAACAATACATATTGCATAAAAAGAAAGTAAGTAAAAAAAAGAAATGAATAAAATGTTTAATACTCGCCACGCATTGAATGCATTTCTTCACGTGCACCACATTGTGAAGATGGATGAAGTAAAGGTACACAGCAAGTGGGAAATGACACATTTATGTCGAATAACAGTTGCAACAGCTCTGCAAGAGAAAGACAGAAAAAAAGTAGAGAAAAATCCGTTACAAATCTCACCTGATCAAAGCCACATCACTCGGAAGTCAAGGGCGACATCTAGTGGTGGAGTAGGATATTACACAAGACATTAAGTTTTAGTTTAGTTCTATATTGATCTGTACAGAATGGCAAATCAGGTGGCAAAACAATACAGAAGAGTGGAAGTCCACATGCTTTTACAGAAATAGAAAATAGAATAGAAAAATAGATGCGATGCAGGTCGGATGTTACTCAAGCAGATAACCTGTTCATGTGCAGGACTGTGCAAAGGTTTGAGGCTATTTCGATGTTTAGATTTTTATCTAACAGGTGTCTGATCTGCCACAGAGACATTCTGCATGACAACAACCCCAAATGTAGACACAGTTTTTGATTGACAAGAAGAATGCCCAAGAAGGAGCCCTGATCTCACCATCGTGTAACGCTGAGATTAAATGAAGCAACAAACAACCGGAATCCACAGAAGAACACTGTCGTCCAAGATGCCTGAAAAAAAATACCTGCCAAGCTCCCTGAAAACCTTGAAAACCTGTGTAAGAGTACCTAAAAGAGCTGGTGCTGTTTGAAAGGCAAATGGTCCTCAAACCAAACACTGACTGCATTATATTTAAAGCCTTCTCACTTTACTTTTACTGACTAAACCTTTGATGCCCATTTAAACTGACGTTATTGGTTCGGTTTGCAGGTTCTTTCAGCAGTGCATTTAAAGTGGTTCTTCAGTAATATTTTCCTCTTCCTGTTTTAGTTTGTTGTTAACAGGTTCAAGGCAGCAGGGTGGAAATCCATCACCTTGGATTTATTTGGGGTAAAGTTCTGCAAAACAAAAGTTTTCCTGCTCATTTCATAAATGTTCTCCTTTTGTACTTCCTCATCCACAACCTTGATTAATGGTGAGTCAGATAAAGATTAAAATATGTTGAAATCACCCGAGGTTAGCTTTGATCAACATAACATTGCATTAATGTGCATTAACACATCCAGCAGAGGCTCTGCAACCCACTGAGTCACGGCCTTCTCTGCTGCAGCCTCTGATGTTCATGAGCAGAAGCTTCCCCCAGATGTTATTTCATCAACCTCCCAGCCAGCAACAGGAACTAAACCTGAGACCTTTTAAGCCTGAAAAAGGGTGTAGTGCACAACAGAAGATCCCATCACTAGAAAAGGATTAGATATACACTCCTTCAGAGTGAAACCAGAAGTAATGCAGACTATTTTAAGGAGTGCGCACACTTGTACGTCCATGTAAATATCTCTCTGTTAAATTGGGATTTATGTTGGTTAAATTACAGGAATTTAAATTGTCCAGGAGGAACAACCAGTATTTTGACCTACTACATTACAAACTATAAAATAGAGAAAAATAAATTGGAATAAATATTAAATAGTTTCTCTGGCAGAGCAAAATGATCTTCAGATTTGATGGTGTCTTACCAGGTGACTGGTAGACTGCTGTCAGAGGAGGTAGTTGTGATGTGGATCCAGTTAGTCGGGCGATCAGATGCAGAGTTGGTTGCTGTTGGTTGGTGGTACGACCACAGACATGTATACGTGTATACATGTATACATGAATACGTGTATTGAATACGTGTATACATGTATACATGTCTGTGGGTACGACTTGGTTGCAGGTGGATTTTAGTTGGTTGGTAAGGCTGTATAAGGTGGTTGCCATGGTGATTCAGGTTTATTGCTCTGAAGTGGCAGATAGGTTACTAATGTGTATTTTGTGCTTGCAGTAATCATAGAGCAAGTATCAGTCAGTGTTAGTAACAGCAGCAGCGTTAGCGGTGTATAGTGCTGACAGCGCATTTGATGTAGAGATATTTTCAGCACCATGGAGAGAGACACCGAGGGTGCACGTAAATGTTTGTCTCTGTCGCCCTCTAGCAGCCACATTAATAACAACAGGATTTCGATATAACACAAGCCAGACATTTAAAACAAGTTTATTCCCATATCTCTTTGCTTTATTATTGCTGTAAAATATAATATCATATCCATAGTCCACGGATAATAACCTAACCTCATATAATAAATGGGTCAAAATACTTAAGATGATTCTAATTAATGCTTTATTACTGTAAAGCACAAGTATCGTTCAAAAACACGGGGGAATTCTATTTCAATATGGGTCTTATTCTCTAATGTATGAAAATGATTTAAAACATTTTCTAAATGAATTTTATTCAAAAAGTATAAAATATGTTATAAGGCCGTTTTTAATGTGGTTACATTGTATTATTCATGCAACTCTTCCTTGAACAAATGCTGATTTTGATCACCCATAAGTGGACATCATTCTTCTCACAGTTTTAATGATATCATTTTTTTTTTTAAAGATATGATCCGATGTGAAATGACTTCAGCCTCGTAGAGATGTGCCTGTAGTATTGTGGTGTCTCTTTAAAGGAAGGGGGAGTGTAGAAGAGGGACAGAGGAAAGAGATGAATAGAAGGCACCAGAACCACCTACCATGACCAAGTACGCTGTAAATGTAGGACAGAAATTCGAGTGGAGTACAAACGGATCATCAAGCGACATATTCGAGGGAAAACCATGTTTGGATGTGCCTTACCTGATCCAAACATTTTTAAACATGCTAACCCATGCGATCATAGGAACACAGGAAAACTCTTTTTCCTCCCAAATATTTCTTGCATTTTGAAACGGAAAAGAAGAGTGGCAGTAAAATACATTCCTGTGGTATCTTTTTCCGATTATCAATGGTAGGCATCGCATAATTCAGCCGTATCCATCGGAGCCATTTGATTCTTCCTCTTTGGGAAGAAGGGGACGCCAGAAAAAAACGACTATATCCAGTGGCTGCCTTCTCGGTGGCGCCTGCAATTGTTTGGCAATGCCCTTTTCTCTCTTAGGAAGGACTTGCAGACAGTAGCGGGGGAACAAGCAGGGGAAGGATGCATTTAACGCTGGATGTGTGCTGCATTCAGGGAGATTCGGCAGTCATAGCAGCTCTAGCAGAAACAGCGAGTGCGGAGGGCCTGGGAAGCACCCAGCCCCACTATCTCCTCCTTTTCCTCCCCCCCTGCAGGACCATGCTTGCGTGAGGGATGAGGCTGTGCACAGGGACACCAGGCCAGAGCTGCGGCCTACTTCTCACAAGAGCCGGTCTCTCGACTGCAAGATCTGTGAACACATTGCCACCATCAAATCAGCATCTTTGGTACGCAGCTCCCTCTCTCCACCGTTTGCATAAAAATACGCGTATTTGTGTGCGCGTGCGCGCGTGCTGTAGTGTGTGTGTGTGTGCGTGTGTGCGTACTGGCTGCGCGGGGATGTGGAGGGAGGGAAGGGGTGTCTGTGTTCTCAGCTGTACATCTGTAGTCATGGCAACCAGATCCTGTTAATGGATGTCATTTTTTCCATCCTGAGCTTCCCTCTCTGCTTCTGCTTTATGTACATTACATTTATACGTCTTCCATTTAAATCTCTGCCTGATTTCTTTAACCAGCGATATTTCGTTTTTGTCATGGATTGTAAAAGGTGTATTTCCACGTCCTCTCTCAATAGTCATCGTAGACTCTTGTCCTCTTTCGTCTTGAGTCTACTAGTGACATCATATAAATGTTACTTATTCATCCAAAACGGTGCTGAAGTGGTCGATTGATGCATTTATTTAGGTATAGAGTTGATTATAATCAAGAACATGAGTAGCATTGACTAACAGAACCTCGAACCCTTGTTAAATTCTTGTGTAATAATCTGGGTTGTGACTACTTTGTTGTCTGCAGAATCTTGTTTGCCGCCATACAGTATGTGGTTGTTTCTTTCTGCTCGCTCAGTTTCTTTTACCTCCTGCTCCCGTCTTCTCGTGTCTAGGGCATCAAGTAGATCCAGGAGCATGAGCAGGACTTTGAGCTGCGGGAGCAGATGTCTGGGTATAAGCGCATGCGGCGACAGCACCAGAAGCAGCTGATCGCCCTGGAGAACAGGCTAAAGGCCGAGATGGATGAGCATAGGCTCCGGCTGCAGAAGGAATTAGAGACACATGCGAACAACACTTACATTGAGCTGGAAAGACTGGCCAAACGCCATGCTGCTCAAACAGACAAAGAGGTACGGCCTCAACAGCAGGTGTTATTTATGAATGAGAAGGGAACTAACGGATGATTTAATTCACTTCGAGCCAAACTTGTGTCTGTATTGCATCCAATTAAAGGTGATAATTTGATTATTTTAATATCTCCTCACAGATTAAGTCAGTTGCAGCGGAAGAGAGGAGGATCCAGCAACAGATTGTTGCTCAGCAAAAGAAAGAGCTGACTAATTTCTTAGAGAACCAGAAAAAGGAATACAGGCTGTGCAAAGACAAGATCAAGGAAGTAATTATCATGAAGTTATACTTAATAACCAGGTTGACCAGGTTTTCACATCATACCAGCTCCATTCACTCTGCTTTATGTTGTGTCTAAGGAGATGAATGAAGACTCTTGTACACCAAAGGAGGAAAAGCAGGAGCGTCTGTCCAGGCACAAAGAAACAATGCAGCGCTCTCAGGCCGAGGAGGAAGCTCATCTGCTGGCCCAGCAGAGGCTGGTCTACGACCGCAGCTGTCGGGCCCTGAAACGCCGGAGTGTGGTCAGGAAGCATGAGTTTGAACAGGAGCAACTGAGAGAGGTACTTTCCTTACATTACATAACATCATGTGCAACCAAGACTATGAAGAAAGTCACAATTACCATTGCTGGTTTTAATTGGTATTTGGACTCAAGAACATTTTGTGAGGTGATTGTTTTCAGGGTGGATATGAAGACTAAATCACGACCACGTTCCACATAACAGCTTTATATGAATGACTCTTGATTGGTTCAAATATCACGAGCGAGGCAGCAGCATTTAACAGTTATTTTCATTATGAATTATCTATTGTATATGTTTCATAAATTATCGAATTATTTTCACAAATGACAAAAACCTATTTTGACATACCAGCGATAAAGTAACATCTTCAAACTGCTCCACTTACTTACTGTCAAAACCCTGGAGGATTCAAGTTAAACAACAAAACAGCAACTCTTCACAATTTCAATGCAAAAACAACTAAGATTTGGTGTTTGAAACAAGAACATAAACAATTTCCAAGGGAAGGCCTGTACTTGTAATTTACTCAAGTGTGAAGTAGTGTGTCATCTGCATGTAGGTGAACAAAAGAAGATTCCATTTATAATTACTGCAAAGTTTAAACAGAAGAGGGCCTAATGGTGAATACTAAGGGACACTAAAATTAACCAGCAGGACCAGTCAAAGGCTCTGATTTTATAAGCAAATATATGAATGAATAAATCAAATAAAGTACCAAAATGATCGCAAAGCAAATCAACCAATCTCAGAAACTAGTGCAAGCAGAATTTGCAGAAATTGTCAGTAAACACCATGATGATATGATTGTTCTCGTCCCAGGAGCTGAACAAAAAGAGGACCCAGAAGGAGATGGAACATGCCCTGATGATCCGGCAGGACGAGTCCACGCAGGACCTGGAGCGCAGGCAGCTGCAGATGCTGCAGAAGCTGCGCGTGGAGCTCATGCGGCTGCAGCACCAGACAGAGCTGGAAAACCAGGAGGAGTACAACGGCCGGCGGCAGAGAGAGCTGCACAGGAAACACACTCTGGAGCAACGGCAGCAGCCCAGAAACCTCAAGGTGCTCCAGACCTTTGTTCTTCAACAGTGTTTTGTGTGGCAAACATCTACAAGTTGTAGTTGTCATCGTTTCAAGAGGTTTTATAAGTTTGAGTTTAAGATGCTTAAATGATGGATCTCTGAAAATATTTGACTGAAAAGCACCTTTTACTCTTATTCTTAAGTGGCCAATAGAAACCTGCGGAAACACATTAATCATGTTGCCATGAGAACTGCTTCCTCAAAAACATGTATGTTATAGCCTTCACAAATTTAAATCCTTTCTCCTGTCTTTATTTAATAACACAGCGGTGAGAATTTCACTTATCCAAACTGAAACGTTCAAGGGCACTTCAAACAAATTCATTAATTATTTATACCACTTTATCTACTTCAAATGCGATGATTTACTCTGCACCGAAGACAGGTATTGAAAGAGAGTCCTGTAACATACTGTTCATTTAAGTATTGATGTCTGACTTTATTTTTTTCCCCATGTGTTAAAGCCAAATTGAACGCGAAACAAAACCTGGTTTAAATCATATTTGGACGACTTTTCATCAAGTGTGTTTTGTTTCAGTGCGTTTGACCTCTGAGTGAATCATGAGACACTGAGCTGGGTTCTCCTTCAAACCCTCCGCAGATGCTGGAGATGCAGATCAAGAAACAGTTCCAGGATACCTGCAAGGTGCAGAACAAGCAGTACAAAGCACTTAGGAACCATCAGCTGGAGGTTTCCCCCAAAGGCGACCACAAGACCATCCTGAAGGGCCTGAAGGAGGAGCAGACGCGCAAGCTGGCCATCCTGGCCGAGCAGTACGAACAAAGCATCAATGAGATGATGGCTTCACAAGCGGTACGAAGATCATGAAGCATTAAAATAGGGCTTCGTTCATCAAGTTTATGTGGGAAACATATTTGCTGTTCACAGTGGACTAAATGTGCATTAACTTCTTTAGCTAAATCTGAAATTGTTGGCCTGTAGTTTGATAAATGAGGCTCAACTTTTACCAGCTTTAATATGAAAAATATTCGTATTAATGCTTTTATGTAACTCTGTCTTACCGTGTCTCTAGATGCGATTAGATGCAGAGCAGGAAACAGAGTGCCAAGCGCTGAAGCAGCAGCTGAAGCAAGAGATGGAGCTCCTGGACGCCTACCAGAGAAAAACCAAGTCACAGATGGAGACCCAACATGAGCGAGAGCAGCAGAAACTTGAGCAGAAGGTCTCCATACGGAGAGCGCACCTTGAACAGAAGGTAGGTTTAAGATCAAAGACATTCCCAAATACTTGAAATAAATGCAGCATGATGTCATACTTTGACAACGTTATCCTGACAACGTTATCACAGCAGCAGCTTGTTTGGTAGTTTTACCACAGATAGATTCAGATACCTCGGTCCTGCTCATGCATTACAACAAACGGAGTTTACAGTTTGGAAGACAGTCAGAGTCCAAGCAAAGCCTTTCTGATGGCTGGGATACCTGAAGAGTTGAGGGTGAAAGTAAAGGGAATAGTGCGCACCTCCCATGAGTCGGTTGGTAAAGTTCATGTGGCTGATGACGCAGGAACCTTCCAGCCTTCCCAAGTCACAAACTGGAACTTCCAAACTGGCAGAAAACCAAGAGAAAAGGTCAGGTTGGTGCTAAAGGAAAACATTATGTCATTGCATTTACTTCCTCATTTTTAACCCTCCTGATGTCCTCGGGTCAAAATGACCCGCAGCTGTGTTCAACCAAGTTCTATTTTATTTCTATATTTTTTATATTTTTGGGGATCATTGGTCATCATTCTTTAAAGAAACCCTCACAGCCTCGTTGTCACCAATGATCCCCAAAAATATGAAAATAAAATAGAACTTGGTTGAACACAGCTGCGGGTCATTTTGACCCGAGGACATCAGGAGGGTTAAGGGTCCCATAGACCCCAATACTGAATGCATAAAGTATAATAATACTTTTGTTCAAATATCTGTATCCATGCTAGTAACTTGGATCTCAGAAGGACAAAGTTGGTCCATCTTCTGTTCAGTTAATCCGCCACTTTGTTTTCGACTGAAAAGCCACTATTGGAAGGATTGTGGTGACGGACGTGTGGTGACAGCTGCTCGTATGGCTGAAGACCATTTTCTTTTTTTCTGACCTTATTAGAACCAAATATGTAAATAAGAAATGAACCTAACCCTAAACCTTCCCTTTGCAATAAACTGGACCTGAAACATTTAATAATGGTGACAGAACGCTGAAATGACCAATAGGCAAATGTATTTCACATAATATTATACTTTGTGAAATATTCTCTGTCTCTGATTGGCTGATTGAACAAGAATGTTCATGAAGTAAACAAAGTGAAAGGGTTCATCCACTGGGGAGCATGAGCAAGCAACTACTGTGTTGTTCAATGTGCTAATTGTATTTTTTTCTTGATTCATTTATTGATAGTTTGGACTATAAAATGTCTGAAAGTGTTATTAAAAAGTCAAAGAGAAATATCTTTGCTTGTTTGAAAAAGATTTTCAGTTTCCTGTCGTGGAACAAAGGACACAGAAAAGGAGCTAATCCTCACATTTAAGAAGCTAGAGGAGGTATTTTCTGGCAAATTTGCTTAGTAAGCAACCTTAATATATCATAATAATGATAGTTTAAAAAAGCATGAGAATTAAATAAATGTCAATTGAAATGTCAAATAATTGTTTCAGCTTTAGAGGAGATGCTAAAGCTTGGGAGAGCTACCACCGACAGTATGATCCCTCCTTGAGGAACGACCAATGTCTGTAACACATTTAATGGCAATCTCACAAATAGCTTTTGTAACATCTTACTAGTTACTAAGAACGACGCTCAACTGCAGCTGAAATGTAACGAAACAATAACCGTGATGTCGTCTGATGACAGATTGAAGAGGAACTGGCTGCACTTCAGAAGGAACGCACGGAAAAGATCAAGCACTTATTGGAACGTCAGGACAGAGAAATGAACGGTTTTGACACGGAGAGCAGAAGCCTCGGCTTTGGAAGCCTGGGATCTCTGGACTTCCCCAAAGAAGACAACAGATGAAAGTGGATTTATCTTCAGAGGACAACGGTGACAAAACTGGATAACTTTCTCTACTACTTTTCTTCTCTCTTAGATATTGCATCTTTGAATCGAGGTGTTAACGTGCAACGAGAGCTTCTTTTGTGAAACTTGAAGGGGGAAAGTAAAACAAAGAATCAACAACAACAACAACAACAACAACAACAACAACAATAACAACAAAATGTCATTAAAAGTCAAACTTAGTCAGTGTAACTCAAAAGCTACGTGTTCAAAACAACAGACTCTTTCCTCCATGCCATTTCCTCCTTTTGGTATGAATTGAATAAATCAGGAAATTTTAGTAAAATGGGCACTTTGATATGTTTAAGTAGAAACCCATCATGTTCATATGATGCTAAATGTGTGTGTTACATGGAGGGACATTGTGGAATGTGAGCTGCGGACTCCCCCGTGGTGTTAAGCTGCTTTGTCTTTTTTTTATTATTATTATTATTATTAGTTTTATTTCATTTTGTTTGTTTTTTTAATTTTTTTAATTTTTTTTTTTTTTATCTCTGAATGTGAATATTACTGTATGGGGTCACTGGATAGTCAGACTATTCATTTCTTAAATTTGTTTTTCATCCATCCATATTGTGCTTATGCATACAGTATACTGTGGTCCCTCACTTTTCTAGGCAACAGTTCTTCTCCTTTCTTTTATTTGATATGTAGAATCAATTGGCATTAGCTTTGATCAACCCGTTTATCTTATCACAATTCAAGATCCCACTTGGTAAAACTGCTTATTATTGCATGCACTTTAAGGACAAATTCAGGTTGTGAAGTGAAGCATGAATCTGTCAAGAGATTTTAGCTGTTTGTAAATAAAAGTGGTCATAGCGTTTTTTTGTTTTAAGCCTATGGATACTGGACATAAGCGCCATATTTGATATGATAATTTCACAAATGCCTTTCTTTAAGTTGTGCCTGAAGCAGTTTTCAGTTACGTGCTTGTTATATCTATATTTTACTTACTGAGGCCGGCACCATTTTGTTTTGGGTTCATCTAAACTTGTGAATCATTTAATGTTCACTAATCAAAGTTCTTGTAAAGGAAAATGGTGAGAATTGTGCTGTATAATTTTTGATATGAATATTTGTACATGAGAACATAGCTAGAATATACAGAGACACTGGTCTATTACTGATAACAGAGCTTAATTATAAAGATTTTTGCTTCATTTTTTTGTTTTATAATATAGAGAAATGGTCATACAATAGCTCAATATATTGCTAAGTCAAATCACTAGACTTTCAGATTGTATAAATGCTGGTGAATGGAACCACAGACTTCTTAATATCAGTACGGTGATCTTTTACAGATCTGCAAAAGCAAACAGAACAACATGTGGGTCCAGATTGCATTTGAGTAATTAGTGTCTAATGATAAGATTGACATATTTTTCGCCATGTTCATTATGGTCATTGAACAGGTTGCACAATTATTCCATTTATACTGAATGGAAAGATAATTGTTTGGTGCTTAATTTCTAATACCACCTTTAGCCTTGTAGTTTTTTGTCTTGGAGAGACGATTGATTTTTACAAAAAGGAAACGTGAAGCATTTTGAGGCCCCCCCCCCCGAGTCAAAACTCGACCAAGTTTTTCAGACACTCGCGACATATGAAGAGTGCCCCATGCAGAGAAAACTCTTAAAACAAAGTATATGTATGAAAAAATAAATACTATTTTATCATGGGTCAGTTTTTGAAACATTGTTTAATGTGGTGGTTTTAAATGCAACTCTGTTTTGTTTGACAGGTATTTCTCTCCCTGTTATTTCTTTTCATTTCAGAGCCACAACTTGTATTGATGTTCGGTCATATTCCTCACAGGGCTGAAAGGTGGAAGATGTCCCCTGAATAACACAAAGTATTTTAAACAGAGGAATTTAACGACATTCAGTTTCTGATGGCAATAGAACTTAAATGCTTTTGTTTTACACGTCGACCCCTAAATTCTGAATTTGTTTCGTTTGAACAGAGTGTGTTCTGAAGTTGAATGGCTCCACTCGATTTTTCAGCCTTTTACATTTTCATGAACTTTCTGAAATTTGATGAAAACGTTTCTCATATGCAGTAAGGCCTTTTGTCTGGTCACACATAACTGAAGCCTTGTGGACAAATGGTTCCATATTAAAGTGCTGCTGGGGTGCTTGAATAAGTTTGCCTGAGAGCTTCAGAACAATTATGAACCTTACAATTTGTGTGAGTTTTATGTTACTAGAAAGATGTATTTAGTTAGAATAAAGGGGACTTTCCTAAAGAACTTTATTCACCATTTCCTGTGCAGTTCAAAGACAAAATAAAAGAGATTCTGTTGAAAAAAAAAAAAAGAGTCTTGATCAACATCCTGCATCTTATGACGGTGCATTTCTCATTGTATGTGGTGGAATTTCCTTGTAATGCTCTCTTATGTGGTGTGGGACTTCTCACTTTCTTTTCTTTGGTGTGATGTGAATGCTGTGACCTACATTGAATGCTGAATGCTGCTTGCTATAATTTACCTTTGGCTACAAACACACATGCAGGTTAAAGATAACTGAAAACAGAAACATGAAAAGGGAACAAGAGGTGAGAGGGAAGTTATTCTGCAGAGCGTCCAGTTGTTCTAGGCTTCCTTACATTTCAGGGTAAACTTGATTCAGGTGTCGATTGTGGCCTTTTTTTGGGGGGGACATATGTTCTGTATATGCTGGCAGGAATCTGACTGCAGTTTCCTTGAACTGTCAACATCTGTGGCACCATCTGCAGCAGTTCTCTGCCTCACCACAACCCTTCTTTTATCCCTTGGGGCAACTGGAAAGCCCCGAGGATGGCAGAAGAGTGGTTAGCCTTTACCTGATGTAGTGCTGACAAGGTTGTGGTTGCTTTGAGTTCCCCGTCTTTTCTCACACCGTCAGTGGTTTGTCAGTAATACAGCATCTACTGTGTTGAAACCAAGATGTGAATACCATCAAAAAAACATTCATTCACGACAATAAGCTGCTTTAGTTTCAGTGCAACGTTAACTTGTTGCTTCCACTCATAGCAAACTCCTGTCTGTCCTTCAGTCTGACCTCCGATTAACCCAATGAACACATCACAGCATTACAGGGTGTCTCCAAGCAGAAGTGACCATCAATCCTAGAAGTTTGTTGTGTTGCTGACGATGAGATAAAAAAAAAAACCCAGTTTGTGTTATTGATATATTCCCAGCCGCTTCCTCAGCATGAAACAAATCAGCGTGCAACTCTGCAACACGTCACAGTGAACTCATGCTCTGATAAAGGGAGCTCTGCCTGTCACAATCTTAAACTGTGGTGTGATGACGCTCACATATTGCCTGCTTGAGTGCAGCAGACCCACCCCTTTTACGCATTTATAAAAGTTTCTGATTGTGAAACGTACTTCCTGTGACCTTGCCAGCTTCCTGTGTAAAATGGCCACGTGAAAGTATTGTTGCAAAAAGACACGTGGTCTGAAGAGCAGCTCTGACAGACAAAATTCAGCAGAACTAGTTACCAAAATCAAAAGAAGGCAGAGAAGGGTCATCATGAAAAACATATTGCAGACTACATCTCAGAAAGTCCCTCTGTCTGCCTCATATTGCAGTTTTCAGTATGTTACACTTGCATTTTCTCAACAGTTATTTCTGAATTTGTTGATTATGTTTGGCTAAATATTGTAACATCTGAGCATCAGTGACTGCAGCTGTGCAGTTTTGTTGTTGAATCATTTGGGTCATATTTAAGCCTGTAAAGCCATTAAAAGACACAAAGCTTCCACATAAGACTGCTGTGGCATGAATGCCTTCACTTGAATTCAAGGTTTCTTAAGGCACTTTGCTGTGTTATGAAGCAGAGTGTAAGTGTGCTAGCAAAACGTGTGAAGCATCGTCAGTATACAACTTTGTTGACAGCGGTGAGCTCACTTTTCCTTCTTCACACTTAGTTCTCACCACGCTCCCCAGAGGGTGGTAGAAGTCATGATGGTGAACTGGGTCAGTGGGTAGGCTGACCTCAGTCCTTCTAGTATTTTCATGCCTGTCTGACACTCTTTTCTAAATTCAGCACATTAATGCTCCTCGAGTGATTTCATTATTCTAGATATGTGTATATTTTCCATGCACAAATAAAAAAGGAAGTGCTTTTAAAAGTATTTGTGGTACTCTTGTTTTCAAACATGTCAAAATGATCAGAACCTGCCTCTACATGCCTGTCACTCACAGCAAGCATGTACGGACATTAACCACTTGTTTAGTCGAGGGAAAGAAAAAAAAATGCACATCTGACAGAGACGAGGAAATTCTGGGAAATTTGGTTGCCTCACAAAGTGCACGTCATTTCCTCCTGTGACAAATGTGTGGTTTCTGTGTTTAAAAAAAGTTAAAAGCAGTGTGATTATTACGAGTCCACACAATTCGCCGGTGATACTGGGAGGAGAATGAATGGTCATGTAAAGAATATGCATTTTCAACAGTTGATGGAAACAGCAACAAGTAAGTTTCATTGCATTTATTGAAACATGACACAGCACCAAACACTCCTGCAAAATGTGATTATTTTCAGTGACTTAAAGCCGTTGTGAAACTAACTGAAGTAACTGATGCAGTTTCCTGCATCGGTGAAGTGAATTAGTGTCTGAACATGTAATCTGTCCAACATTTAAAGTGACTGATAATGTTTGATGACGTATCAACATACTGTAACTTCAGCACATGATTTTATAAAACATGAACTGATAGAACAGCAGTCTTTTTCTCCTGCTGAGGGGTTGCTTGGTGAAGAGTGTAGTTTTAACTCTTGCGGTTCTTGTGGTTTTAAACAAAGTTCCCCTCATTGATGTGATGTATGTAGGAGCTTCTAACCATCGCTGACCAGTTCCTTTCTCCTCAGCGTTCCTCTCTCTCCTGCTGCTTATGGCTGTTGATTCAACCAGAACTGTGGCAGCAAGCAGAAACCAGCAGTGTGGGAATGCTCTGCAGCAGACTTTGAAGCTCACCAGGCTTGTACAGAAGGAATCTGTCGACCTAATCAAAACATATGTGAGTACAGGCATAAAACTGCTTCATCTTACTTTGCGGTGTTAAATCCTCACCTGCTTGCATAGCACCGCTCCTTTTAAAAAAGAAAAAACAACACACAATACACAGTTCATGCTTCTGTTTAAGCTGCGTAGCTTGATCAGCATCTCATTTTGTGTTGTTGTTTTTTTTTTCCAGAAAGCCTCTCAAGGAGAAATGTCAGAGCTCTTCTGCAAGGTGTCAATTAACAACATCCCTGACCCCATCATCTCCGGGCTGGAGCCCTCAGAGAAGATAGCCAGCATCTACACACATCTGCAGGCCTTCTTTCCACATTTCAAGCGAGTGTACGAGCAGCAGACAGACTTACAGTCTCCTTCCAGCCCGCTGCTGGCTGATCTCACCACCGTCAGCATTCGCAGCTGGAACCTGGCCGCTGCCATCAACAGCTTTTATCAGAGCCTCTTCCCAAACCTGCCGGTACCGGAGCCGGCGGACGGGCCGACAACACTACCTCCGGCGCAGAATGTCTTCCAGCAGAAGGTCTACGGCTGTGTGGTCCTGAAGACCTACAAGGAGTTCCTGTCAAATGTTGCCCGAGAACTGAGGACTCTAAAAAGCAAAGTGTGCAGCAGGAGGATACAAATGAACGCACTGTTCTTCTGAAAATGACCTGAGAGGAGACTTAGACAGTCAGTTTCCAGCAGCACTTTACTTGCTGGGTTGATAAAGACTTAAAAAGATAAGTTTGGAGATGGCTGGTACATCAATGAAATGGAGCCTATTTATGGTATTTATTATTTATTTCCTTGTGTGTCTCTGGTAAGAGGAATTCAAAGATTTAAGAGACATCATCATGCAAGTTATCTATATTTAA
This sequence comes from Brachyistius frenatus, assembly GCF_029030835.1. Lineage (NCBI taxonomy): Eukaryota > Metazoa > Chordata > Actinopteri > Embiotocidae > Brachyistius > Brachyistius frenatus. The sequence continues at coordinate 151,030 of NW_027210721.1, forward strand.
TTTGTGTAACTTGTTAATATAAGGTTCTACGTTTGTGACGTAAACTTATTTGTTCTACACATAATTATAAAAGAAATACTTTGCAGCTGTTTTTTTTGTTGTCACCTTTAACTTCTTTGTGTGGCTGCATCAGTTATATTTCTCTCTGTTTGAAAAAAGAACAAAAAAACAAAGCAGACTTTCATGCATTACACTTCTTTGTGTTTGTTTGACTTAACTGAAATAAAAATGTGTATTAACAACAAGTTGTTTTTTTTGACAAGTGTAAAAGATACAAAAACACTAACTTTTGAAGCATCATGTCCTGTTTTCTGCACAGAATCAGTCCATCAAGAGGGGTTAAAAGAAAACCAGGAAGCTGCTTGAGACGCTGACTGTGTGATATCAGCTCAGAATGACGCATGTGTTCAAGACGAGGGTGCATCAGATAGGAAAGATTTCATGAAACTGGCGGGCTGTCTGGTCAGTCACAAGGTGTGGGTGTGTGTGGGTCAGATAACTGGATGTGCTAACAGTGAGCGGTTTGCTTATCTAGACGGGATCCAAGTATGTCATAGGTGTGTGTGTGTGTGGGGGGGGGGCATTAAAAAAAAAAGTTGACATCCTGCAGAAATACCTCTTCAAATAGGTCATTAACAGCCCCATCACGTCATCTATATACACATAGTTAATGAATATTTTTATAGAAACAAAGTCATACTTAGCTAAACTTTCCTCAGGTCACAAGCTCTCAGGAAACTGGAAGTAGATGGGGGATTCACTCTGGGTCATGATCAAGTTCCCTGTTATAACTCTGTCTTATTTAAAGCACAAACACACAGGGTACCTCAGGGCAACAGTCATTCTTCAGTCTACATTATTCATGCATTTTCACTAATGCTTTGCAGGACCTCAGCGGGGATGAAGTCTGTCACAGCAGATACAGTCCACTAACTGTTCGTTCCACTAACTCACCTGTCATCAATCTTTGACATATATATATATTATATACTGAAGTCAATTGAAATGCAAAGCATTTCATAATCAGGAACATTATTCTTTAAACAGCGGTTCGGGATGACCCTAAATTGAATTTAATGTTAGACTTTAAGACCAATCAAGTATTTTTAAGGGATTTTTAAAGATGGAAACTACATGTTAAACTGCCCTTATATGATGAATCCTGCAGATTCACATACACTTCTTTACATAATCAAACAAACACATCCTTAACCTTACATATACTTATATTTCATATTCTATCACAAAATATGTCCAATTGCATAAAATAAAAATCTGAATCCTGCAAAGTCACAGCCTGTAGAGATGAACTGAATTACTCAGATTAATGAGCGCCTGGAAAAACACATCAGGCATGTTGAAAAGCCCTGTATAGAAGTTACATAAAATGATCATTAATGAATCAGGTGCAAGTTCATCAGCACTTAACATGCACTACATGTTTTCGCCTGTAGGGAGCAGCATACACCAATGACTGAAAACATCACGTGAAGTCATGAAGATAAACTATCTGGACACATTTCCTAAAAAAAAATTAAAAAAAAAAATATTTGACTCAACTTCTGTCAAACAACCAAACTTTTTTTGTTTCTCAGTTTTCACTTTTCAAATATTATTTTTGATAGTTTTATTAAAAATGAGAGAAACATGGGGAGAAAAAGAGAAAGGATAACGACAGCAGTCCTGGCCAGAAATCAAACTGAGGATATTATGGTTATTGCATATACTATAAACACTCACTTCTCATTATAACTTTCATTGATTAATTTTGCTTTACACTTCCCACTTTGTTAAATATCGGGCCTTTAAAAAAAGGAATTAATTCTCAGGGAACACTGACTTTTCAGAGAAATCCCGACATGATCAGCTTTAAGTTTTGTTTCCATCATTAATGTCATATTTGTCTTTCCAACTCATTACTGTGCGTAACTTTAAGAGGCGACGATATCTTTGTATGGTGAAGCAGAACAGAGGCAGAATGGATTTGACTGATTATGACTTGTATCATCTCCTCTTTTTAAATGATGCCTTCAGTCATTTCATCTTGCACAACAGCACTCCCATTTCCTTTTTATCAGAAGCACACATCATGAACTGAAGTCAGCTTTGTTACATCCAGGGTCTTTTATTGTGCAAATATATAGTGTGCAGAGCATGCACAAGTGTCATATTTGTGTCATGAATAAAAAGCATTTCAAATTATTGTCTTACTATTGTTAGACACCTTTATAACCCTTATATCCCTGATTATTGAGTTATTGATTTATGGCAATAACATCTTTCTTCAAGCATCGCTGTTTGCATGCATAGAGTCATCCTGTCTGTCACCCAGTCATGGGTGTTTGATTAATATTGCTTCGTCAAAGTATTTATAGACGCATCGTTTTTTTTTCTTATATCTCACATTATTGCTTAAACTACCTCTAATACATCAACAATATAGATATTATCTTTGGATTTGCATAGTTATTTAAACATGGGTAAGGCATAGACATTCAGTGCAAGCGATAAGCTACAGAAACAGTTAAAGCTACAGTGAAACTATAATTATTCATATTTCTCCCAGAGTTACAGCATATTTCAGGGTACCAACCTCACTTGCACAGAGTTATCGTGTCCATATTCAGAAAGCGAATGTTCATTCTTGATTCAATTTCAAAGCCATCTAGCAACTGCAAAACACAGATTTACATAATTTCAAACTCCTGCCAGTACATTCAATATCATCTATATCAAACAGAACTGCGTTTTTAAAAGCAGTTTCGAAGTATGTTATGGCTAAAAAAGTAGACATGTATATTGTAGTATGTATTCTGTGTACCAACCTTGAGGAAATGCTCAAATGTGATACCCTCATAGAATTCATCCGGCTCCTGTGTGGCAAAACATTTAGTCACTGACTTTGTCCAGACAAACAATGAATCAAACGTAATGTCATCTGGAGATGCTTTCGTTTACATACCATGTGACCCATTGAGATACTGGCCACCTCCAACATGGCTGCATCAGCAATGCTTTTGGCTGTTTCCTTCTCCAGTGCCCCGCTGCGAGACAGAAGCTCCTCCACCACCTGAACACACGTGATCAACAGTCCACATAAGAGAAAACCAAGAAATCTCTGATCTCCGACAGCTTGAGGAAGTGAAATGCCTCCAACATCCCTCATTAGCTGCCCATTAAGTGTGTTGCAGGAAGGCTGCTGACTCTGATGATGCAATGGAGATGCCCGATAATCAAATGTACAAAACATAGAGATAACTTCCTTCTGCCAAAGAAAATCTGCATCTTAAACCTTCAAAATTCAGCTGACTTTGATCAAATGATGCTTCAAACAGATGTAGACAACATTAAATCCAACATGGTAAACTGGGATGAGATTCCCAGACTGAGTAAATATTGTTTGAATTCAACTCATTTGTGTGTTGCAGGTGAAGCTCACATGTCTGTACTCCTCCAGTGTTATTGTCCCATCGTTGTCTGTGTCGTGCATGTTGAATAAAACTGCAGAGAAACACAGCGATCACGTTAAAAGCTGCGTATCAGCCACAGATGATATCAAAGCATGCGATTCATTACAGGACACACATCTCAGTTTCTCTCTCCGGACTTTCCCACGCTGCTCCTCGGTCATGGGCAGCGACGGAGGTCTGAAATGAGACATGACCACCAGGAACTCCTCGAAGCCGATCTCCTCCACCGTCCCTTCACCGTTCTGACCAAAGTTTCTGAAAAGATACACAAAGAAAGAATTACAATTCCTCAAATGCACCGAAACCAACGGTGTAGTTCAATCTGAATTTCTTGAATGTGATACTTCAAAAATAATTCAGGTTTCCTTGAAACTGAGATTTATGTATCGCTGGTCTACCTCCGGTCAAAGAAAGCCTCTATGATCTGTGCGCGGATGGGATTGCAGGCCAGATCTGGGATTTCACTGAAGTGATCTCTCCTGGGGTGTAAACAGGATTGTAAAGATACAGTCAGACTGCTGTCACGTTTCCAGCTGTGTGCATCACACCGAGCCTGTCGAACCGGTTTCACCTTTCAAAGAAAGCTGGAAAATTGTCAAGATCATTTGGAAAGAAAAGCCATTTGCTTTAAACATAAATCAAAAGACAACAAAAACCAGAAACCTGAAGGTGACGCTGACTGAAGTTCTAAATGCTTTACAACATCTTACCGTAGAGTTTCTTCTTTGTGGCTCAACTGCTTGAATCTTTTATGTAGGACTCCAATCTGTTCAAAGGAGACTGGAAACAGAAAGCAGGCGACCATGAGACGAACTTCCTCTTACTGAACTTTCTACCTGTGCAAACTGCAGACTAGCATCAAGTTACATTCAGCTGGCTGCTGACAATCCCACGAGCTGCTCTTTACTCGAAGCTTTCAAGGCAACACATTTGGATATTCAGATTTTATGTGAAACATTTTGAGTTGTCACACTCACTTCTTTCATATGAATGAAATGACATGTGAATTAATATAGATCATTTAGACATAAATATAAAAGAGATGTGACTTTTGGATCAATCTTTTTTTTTTTTCTGAAATGGTTTTGTCAAAGCTTTCAATACAGTGTGTGATCTATTATTAACAAACCATCTTTATAAACTGGGTAAAGTTACACTTCCATTTAACTTGCACTTTCAATTATTCATAGCTCCTGCACCAAACAGACTTCACAGAGACGTACTGTACAAACTGATAGCAAATAATGACCAACTGTTTACCGAACACGTCACGCATGACGTGGAAACGGTCGGATTTCCCTTTTAAAATAAGACTGGACTCAAATGAATCCAGATGATGTTCCCGTTGCAGTGAGCTGGAGTCTGTACATGTCGGATATGAACGATGACTACTCACAGCCCGTCTTTTCCGCCAGATCGATATACTGTGGTTGACCAGGGAAGGACTGGAGGGCACCCATAGCTCCACCAACACCAAGCTCTTCCCCGACTGGTCCCGTTTTAAAGGAACCAAACACGGAACACAAATGACCCGAAACTAAAGCCGAACTGTGTCTCACACGGTCCTGTTCGGGGAACGACCCATGTCCACCTGGTGCTGGTGTTACAGATGCTCACACCTCTTCCTCCTGTGATCTGCAGGCAGGTCTCGTCCTCCGCAACACTTCCGCAACGACCGACCTGATGACGACACACACTCAAACACAACAGGCTGCAGCTTGAATGATTCATTCTCCGTTTTTATTTATTCAGAGGCTGCGACTATTACCTCTGACCTGTTAGTTTACTTCGATGCAGGAAAGACCAGAGAACAAAATATCAGATTATAGGAGAGGTAACTGAAACGGTTTCAAATATTTGTATTCTAGTATTTTAGAATATTCACCATGCATTGTGATCTTACCAATTTAATGATTTTAACTTGCCAGTTCCACCTGTTCAAATTCAACTTTTACAGCAGAGCTGTGATCAAAACATAGATTAGATAAATCCACAAGACTTTATCAAATTATCTGTGGAAAATATGTCATCGAGTTTAAAGTAACATACTTCAAAAATATTTAGGCTACAGGACAGCCAGGAAATTTGCATGTGAAGTAATGGTGTGGCCATAAGAACATTTTATAGATATACGGTGAATGAATAGGAAAATACAAGAATAATCTCAAGTGGAGGACATTTAGCAGCTGTCCCAGATCTGAAGGGTTTTGTCATTTCAAAAGCAGATAATTATACTATTATTATTATGGTTGTTTTTTTTACCAAGTCTGCGTAAAACTGAGGCTCCAAGTTAATTCTTGGTCCTAAACTGATTGAAAGCTCCAGAAAAGCTTCTAAATGGACCTTAAGGAGAGATTTGTTTTGACAGTTGATGTTTCCTAGAACTTTAAACCTAAATGATAGAAGGTCAAATCCTGCATAGTGTTAAATGTAGCAGACCCATACTGACCTCTTGGAAGCTGAAATATTTGTGGTAGTTTGTATTTAAAACTTAATTTTACTTAACATGTGTGAAGTTTAAAGTTCAATAAAGTTAAAACTATTTGAGCTAGTCCTGATAATCCGTTGAAAGACCTGACGCAGAAAGAAAAATGGCTGTAATTATTACTGCAGATTGTTGTTGCTCTGGTTTAATCCATCAGACATCAGAAGTTCAACGTCTTTGAATATTGCGAACCACAGACCAGTCAGCAACAGGTCCTGTGAGTTTCTGTAACGAGCTTAAACAATTACAAATTCCTGAGACACAACATGCAGGGAGTGTTTCTGTTCATCAGGAGCTGAAATGAGCTCCTTTGTCTTTCAAATAGTGTTTGTTAAAAGAAAATAAACCCTGACACCCATCATTTAATCATCCATATAATTTTGAAAATTGAATTATCAAATGTGGGATTGTATCCAGAGCTCGAATGTGTTTTTAAACTTCCACTTTATGGAACTGCAAAGTAAAAGTGTAACTGTGCAAAACATATCTTTCATCTGAACCGCTTCCATGAATTATTACAGTTTGGCTTTGATTGTTGAGGATTGATAGAAACATGTTCACGTAACAACATGACTGTGTCTGACGTCACTGAAGTAACAAAAGTTATAACCCATACAGTACTATTTTACACCACATGGTGGCAGCATTTTAACAATTATGGAATGAACTCTGGGCTCCCACTGAAAACAGTCAGCTACCTGCCTACGTCACTGTTTTGATTTCATCTATGGGGTAAAATTATATATGGTGTGTGTGTGTGTGTGTGTGTGTGTGTGTGTGTGTGTGTGTGTGTGTGTGTGTGTGTGTGTGTGTGTGTGTGTGTGTGTGTGTGTGTGTGTGGGGGGAGTAACAAACTGGAAATATGAGTCTCCTCTCAGAATATGACCATCTGCTTGTGAGCTCTCGATGCTCAAATGCAAACAATGTGAAACATGTTCAGAGTGATATCAAGGAAATCCCTTGACACCGGGTTCCTACGGGCCGGGCTCCTACGGGCCGGGCTCCTACGGGCCGGGTTCCTACGGGCCGGGCTCCTACGGGCCGGGCTCCTACGGGCCGGGTTCCTACGGGCCGGGCTCCTACGGGCCGGGCTCCTACGGGCCGGGCTTCTACGGGCCGGGCTCCTACGGGCCGGGTTCCTACGGGCCGGGCTTCTACGGGCCGGGCTCCTACGGGCCGGGCTCCTACGGGCCGGGCTCCTACGGGCCGGGTTCCTACGGGCCGGGCTCCTACGGGCCGGGCTCCTACGGGCCGGGTTCCTACGGGCCGGGCTCCTACGGGCCGGGTTCCTACGGGCCGGGCTTCTACGGGCCGGGCTCCTACGGGCCGGGCTCCTACGGGCCGGGCTCCTACGGGCCGGGCTCCTACGGGCCGGGTTCCTACGGGCCGGGCTCCTACGGGCCGGGCTCCTATAAAAAATGTATAAAATATAAGTTTAATTTAAATCATTAAATACTGTACATATAACATAGAATTTCAGAGTTACAGCAGGTGACTGCAGCGCCTTTCACAAAAACATTGGCGAAAACATGTCAAAAGTTATTCCAACATTTTAACAATTGCACTCCAAATTTTAATTAAGTCTTGACAGATTTTGATCACCCACTGCCATCACTGGCCCGCCTCTGGCCACACCCTCATACTTGGAGACTTTAAATACCATCACTCCTATTCTGAACACTAGTTGCTTAAACAGTAGTTTTATTTATAATATGCAACACATGAGCACAATGCAATCTGACTTACAGAGCCCCTCTACAAAACCTATTATGATGCAGAGCACAACTTACAACTTTGGTGGTGCAAATTCTTACATCTTTTACAGTATATGTTGATTTAGTTGTGGTCTGTAAGTGTTAATGAAAAGTGAGAAAGTTTGAAAATGGATTTGCTTCTCTACACATCAGTGGCCTTTGACAGCTGAGAGTAAAATGGGATCTCATCAGCAGATGTTCATTTATGTTCCCTGTGCAGGGGAACTGATGCATCTAGTAATACAGAAATCAATGTGGTTCTCGAAAAAAAAAAAAAATTCTTATCAGTCTGTGCCCTTGAAATGTTCTTTGTCTCACTCGCTGTGTGGTGTGTTTGTGTGTGTTGTAACTATTACTGCGGGTTAGATGGCTTGAAATTGATTTGAATAAAGACGAAGGGGGAGAGAAAACAAGATGTCTGTTGTATACGGAGACAAAAAGGGGGCGTAGAAAGCGTGGCCAAGGAGAGAGGGCAGCCGGAGCCTGCTTTGCATGCACGGGAGCTTCTGAGGGAGAAGAGCTGACAGGACGCCGCAGTGCTGCCTCCAGCTCTCAGACAACAGCTGCTCAGGAAGAGGAGACGTCCTCAGGGTGCTGAGACATGTCTCGCTCTTTCTCCAGCTCTCTTTTCACCTGTCTGCCTCCTTCACCACAGACACACACTACACACACACTACACACACACTACACACATGTGCAACACACTGCTGCTCCTACACATCTTTCTCAATGACACGTATGGTCTGTGGGCTTCAAACAAAACTCTGATAACTAATAAACCAGGCAGAGACGAATTGTGATGGCATGTGTTATTTGTTCTACTTGGGAATGTGTTTATGAAGAATAATTATCAGCTGTTTAATGGAAATTAAACTTCTTAAACTAAACCGTTGTTGACAGATATTCAAGTTGACAAACTTTTGTATGAGCATCAAAAACCCATTTTTTTTATTTGCATTTCTTTAATTTGTTTCCTTACAAAGTTTGTGCGATAGTTTTTAATTATTATCCCACTGCAGAGCATAGAGAAATGATTTCCACAGTAATTTTACACACTCTGTAATTACCTTATTTCTGTTGTCTACAGAACCTGATACCTTTCTATTTTACACCTAACATTTTTCTTTTGCAGACTAACAGTCATTTAAGAAAGATTGCTTGTATGATAAACTATCACGTGTTGCTTAATTATTTTTAAAATCTCACATTAAAACTTAAAAGAAGCTTTAATTTCAAATTAAAACCAGTTAAATGGTTTAAATAAGCACATGACAAATGTATGATGTTTATACAGCATGCTAAACATTAATATGAATGAATGTGAAATAAGTTCAGGAGCCATTTCTTGTTTGGACACTGTTAATTACTTCCATAACTTTAGTGGTGACCCAATTCTAAAATCAAAGCATCCACTAAGGGCGGGGGGTTGGGGGGGGGGGGCTGTCATTTCACAGCTGTTTTTTTTAAATTATTTTGCTTTAGTATTGATGGCACATAAAAGGACAGAGAGAAGTGCCTTTTTTGCTTTTTGCCCTTGGTTTGTCAACAGAGAAGAGCAGCAGGGGTTGCAGAGGCGTGTCCAGGGCACGCTGATCTCCAGACAGAAAGAAATCAATCTCAGAGTACCAGCAGTTCAGAGTCGGGCAAAGATAAGTTACAGCGTGCAACGCTAAGGTTGGAGCAAAGTGTTTCAGGAAAGTTTAAACATCATTATATCATCATCTATTTAATTAATAATCTTAAAAAGGAAATCAAAAGTGTCTCCAAGTAAACAGAAATGGTCTTTTTCCAACCGCTTCCTCCGCTGATGTGAAAGAACCTCTGAGTGTCTTCATGGTTGGTCACACCTGAGGACGCTCAAAGAGAAGCTGGCATTTTCATTAGCTGCCTGAACCACCTGGTTGTGTGTGCGTGCGTGTGTGTGTGTGTGTGTGTGTGTGTGCGTGTGTGTGTGCGTGTGTGTGTGTGTGTGTGTGTGTGTGTGTGTGTGTGTGTGTGCGTGTGTGCGCGTGCGTGTGTGTGTGTGTGTGTGTGTGTGTGTGTGTGTGTGTGTGTGTGTGTGTGTGTGTGTGTGTGTGTGTGTGTGTGTGTGTGTGTGTGTGTGTGTGTGTGTGGTTCATCAGAGTCCCTGAGATCTCGATACCTCTAAGAAGACCCGATATGGTGGCTTGTATCTGTAATCTCAGACGTCACCACAGCTGAGGAATTCAATAAAGACAGACTGACAAATTGAACGTTTTCCTTTGTAGCTCAGCTCTCAACTCTCCTCATTCTCCTCCAAAGCCCACCGACCATCAATCTCAACCCTTTGTACCATAACCTACCGTATTTCACTTGTGGCAGCTGCTCTTTCCTCATCTTGAATGAGAAATCCACCTTTGCTGCATCACACTCGGCTTCATGCGTCTCCATTAAAGATGTATAAGGTCACAGTTCGATGAAGCCAAAAGGTGAACATCATCTGCAAAAAGGAGAAACGCCATCAGAGTTTCAACAAATGTCAAGTGTCCTGCGTTTACCTTTATTATGTATTTTCCATTCATGGATATGACACAGTTATTACATCTATAAAACTTGATTTTCTTATATGCCACACATGGAGTTTAAAACGATAACAGCTGAGATCAGGTTGCAGACTCAACAGTCAAACATTGATTGTGTCAGCTGAAATCACAGCTGACAATTTTGATCAGGTGCTGCCAATTGATTATTTAGGCTAGCATTAGCAACATGAGTTTGTGTAAAAACACCGTCTCTGAGATCGTCCACATCACATGGAGATAAAGATACAGCCCCTCTGAGCACCTCTGACTTTAATAAACTCCCAATTAAAACTAAGTCAATCCATTTTTTTTCCCACAAATCAAAATGAGGTCTTTTATTAAATTGACTCTTTCTGATCAGTGGTCTGGTGGTCCGTATGAGATTCATTTAATAATTAATTACATACGAGACCTTGAAATTTGAGATGTTTTGGAGCATGTCTGGTTTGATTGACATGCCGGTTCCTCTCCTCGGTGGGCGACCGTACAGTTCACGGGTTCTCAGTCAGATGGAAATGAAATCCACCAGTAACTCCTCCCAAGTTCATCTAAATACGGTCACTTCTGGCTGCAAAAAAAACAAGATAGCAACGGCTCAAATGCAAGACGTGAGGTTATGTGAAGTCACAGTACGTTGCCTTGGTGTAGATTCATTGCATTAGATCATCTGAATCCTGATCGGTCTTTAAAGATGCTCCATGTTAGAGCAGAAAAAAACACCCTTTAGTCCATTTCCTGCATTGTGGTTGCAAAAAGAGGAATTCTTTCAGTATATTGAGTGTTGCTGCTGTAGTACAGATGCACACTGCTTCAACATGAAGAGAAATACAAAGCTTCACTGAGGTTTTCAGTTTATATATGTAGAGTTTTCCAGCAGGCTTAGTAAGCCAGAGAAAAGGAACCGTGCTTTATCTTTACTGAAACTAGCGGCATAAAAGTTGTAGTGATTCTTTCTGGGTAACCAACCCTCCAGGAAGAATAAGTGTCCTGACCGCCGGTGGCGTGGTGCTTACAGTCTTCCCTGAAGATGAATCACCTGATCGTTCGCCATCTCTCCTCTGAAAGGTTCATCGGTGAAGGGCATGTTGGCCTTGTTGTTAAGGAGGCAGCACGTAGCCAGTGTGTGAAAGTTATGCTCGGGGCTGTAACCTATATACGGTAATGGCTTGTTTGTCAGTATAATTAAATACCAAGAGCAGGGAATGAATATTTACGGCTCTATTATGTTCACTAAGTGGCACAAAAAATGGGGAGTTTCAGGTGAGGGAATAATAATATGGAAAGGTCATATACTGATAATAGTATGCATATCGTTTCATTGAGAAAGTGCAGTTGCACGAATTAAGGATTCAGGTCCATTCCTTCGACCTTACATGTAATCCAAGTCTATAACTGCAGTATTTATGATGTCTAGGCTCTAAATGCCAACACATTAGGTGGTTTGATTGGACATTAATTTAGGAGTAAGTCACACGTTGACCTATTTAACCTCAAAATTCTTCATAGGTTCGTTCCTGGGAATTAAAACAATGAATTTTATGCAAGTCTATTGAACAATGTCAAAAGTTCTGATCCCAAAGATCACAGCGATGCAACATGTGTACTAAAATCTAGGAAAATAAATGCTTTCATCTGAGTTAAAGCAATGGCGTCTTAGGTTTAAATATTTCTCTCAGTATATACAGCACATGATATGCATATATTTTGATATCAAAAACAAGGACAGCTGTTCAAACCTTAAGAGAGAGAATACTGAGTAGATGTTGGGCCTCACAGAGGTAGTAGACCGTATACTGCAGATGAATATGTAATGATTGGATGAATTACAGTCAACCCCTTTGGACTATAACTTCTGCCTCCACTGGCTTCATTTGATTATCGACTTTAGATGAAACAAAGTTGTTCTTTTTAAAATAAATGCAATGCGGCCGATTAGCTTTCTGCATATTTAAAAACATGAAGAAAATAAAAATTCTCCGACCAGTTTCCAGAAAACAGGTGTTTGAGAGTCTTTCATGAACATTCTTCACCAGACGGCCACAAATGAGCAGTTTGGCCCCGACTGACCTGACACCCACCCACCCGATGAGAGGGACCTTTATTCCCATTAACTCCACGGCAACCACAACTCTCAAGCTACAATATATACTGCACTAGTGTTTAGTTGTAGTAATTTCATTACCAAGATAATTACCAGACTATAACACATTTCTGGACAATCAATCCAACATTTGTCAAAAGAATTCACTCAAACAACAAATTAACCTCATGGTGTTGCAAGAAGAAGAGTCAGGTGATCACTCCAGTCAGTTTCCATTTGTGAGGACCATGAATGTTTTGCAAAATTTCATGGCAATCTATCCATTTGTAGTATGACTAAAAACATCTCCCTCAGGAGTCTAGAGATTTGGACATGTGGTCCCTGTTAAACAGAGAGACAGAATTAGCTGATAATGAAGGTCCCACTTCGGTGGATATTGTCCTTTAGAGGCGTAAATCCCCAAACAGATTTGCAGTTAATCAAATTCTTCAAATTAAATGACCTGGAGAGAAGCCCACTTTGCCGAGTTGGTAATTCAACCTGGAGAAAATTATAATAATATATTGCCTTGAATAAACAGAAAAGGTAAAGCTGCAGAGCAATTTTTGTTATAACGGGGGCAATTAGGAGTGACTTCTCTTTGAGCCTCAATTAACAATTTTTATACTTCATAGATTAGGATCAGCGCCAGCGTCACCCATCTAACCTCTTTGCCTTTCCCACTGATATCTTTCAGTTATTTTTCCCAGGTTGTAATTGTTTCCGTTGAACGCGGTACGATCTGCAGTCAGAGAACAGCGCTTTGCAACTGCTAACAGAGACTTTACAAAATGGCAAAATTTAGAATCAATTGAAAAACGAACCAAACTCCTCAAGAGCACACGTGAGACGTGCAGCAATATCTTCAATATGACACGGAGTGGAAGCAGACCGGAGCTCTGAGTCCTCGGGTCACAACTCTGACACATTATAGTTGATCATGAGACGTTATCTCTCTTTGTTGTTCTTGGTCAAAGACATTTTCCACAACATATGCTGCGAGTATTCATGGTCCCCAGCAGAAGAATCCTATGATGATTTGCCATTCATGTTTAAAGTACGAAGATTTTTCTGGTAGCATCCAGATTTGAGGTTTGGATGTCTCTAGTTTTGTTTTCTGTAAATACAATGAAAAGGAAATGGTGTTGCTGATGTAAGTCACGGGTTCATTATTTCCTCCTTCGGTTTGATCGATGATGTTTTAACAAAACTAGCTTAGAAAATATGTAGCACATCATAAAGCACTGAATACATGTCAGTGCCTTCGAAGGTTTGGGCAGTATCTGTGTAAGCAGTGTGTATTCTACTTTACAACGCTGTTCTTTGTATTTGACCTTAAAAAGTAAACAACAGTCATAAAACTGCATCATCATGAGCCAAGGTGAGCACTGTGTTAATAAACTGAGCATATACATTATGACAGCAGGTATGAATTAGTTATCTGCATTTTTGTAGGATTGTAAAATAAAAGTTATGCTTTGAAACATCAACGGTACTCTATAGAAAAGGCTTGTTCTGCAGTAAAGTAGACCAAATCAAATTTGAAAAAACCTCTTTAGTCTCTTCAAACAAAATCATCAGCAGTGTTGCTGAAAACATAAATCTGGCTGCACATTCTTATTTAAAAAAGGAACCAAGCATTAAAAACTGCTGAACATTAATTATCCCTGTAATTTATTCATCGTTGGGTAAAACGGATGTGACCTAAAGTATATTGTCTGTCTTCATCTGGCACAATTCCAGTTTATGAGACTTCCTCAAGGCAGTCGGGGGAAGCTTCAAAAGAGATTTGGCCATCAGGGGAGTTTCAGCTGGTTTCATCCCCTTCTTCCTGTTGCTCAGGTTTCTGTTGCAAACGGGACAGGAAGCAATCCACAGAGAGGGGAGCTTTGTAGTTTGAAGGGATCTTGGTTCATCAGGAGAGTATCTTTTTACACACTGACTGTAATCTACCTGTAGAGCAGTATTTCAAGAGAGCCATCTTTAGATCTGCGCCCATTTAATGCAGCTGTACACAATAGATCCTGTTTTGTATGCTCACCTTGATACATTCCTGGACGGGCTTCAGTCACCTGAAAGATGCTGACTTTCATTTGTAAACAGAGGAATCGGCCATCCCTGCTGCACGGCGCTTTGTTCCCTTCGCATTGCTGCATTTTTGTTCGTGACCTGTGTCTCCTTCTGTTTCCCTTTCATTCACTTTCCTGCGCTGTGAAAGGTTTGACATTCAGTGCGTCAGCGGGAAGGATGGGCTGTTGAGCAGCTGTATTGTGTTTATCTGAGCTCAGACTCTCAGGCGCTCTCTCTGCTTATTGCACTCAGAAAAGACTTGTTGTGTTGAGATACGGGTCTGTGTCACGCTGTGCTGCAGCACCGAGGTGATCAGCTGTAATGTTTTCCTGCTGCATTGCAGTCAAGGTCAGTGGATTACGATGGCTGTAAACCAATTCATGAGCATCCGTGAGACCTGTGTGAGGTGAAGAGCTGTTGGCTGCGCATTTTACACAGAGATCAGCTTTTGTCTGTGATTTCACACAACACATTTCTGACCTGCAGACTGGGATGGATGGGATTCATTTTTAAGTGATTTTCCTGCAGGGTGACCATCAATCAGGCATGACAGGAAGTGCATGTTGCTACAGTGATGATTAGCTCCCTTGAGTCCTCTTGGCAGCGATAGTTGTCATTGTTGTGCTTCACCCCAAAAGCCAGAGCAGCTCTGTTAAAGGAGGATGTTTGAAGATAATGTATTTTACATAACTGGAGCCATCAGGCTCGGTTGAGGGAGTGTGTTCACCCAAACTTTAGGTTGACAGGGCGAATCATACGAGAAGAAGAGAAGAGCCTCAATGGCATGAATCCCTTCATCAAGTTTCAGCTGTGTTTATAGACCTACTGCAACCTTCACTGTCATTGCTGACATCTGTTGTGTTCTTCCTGCAAATACAGATTTTAATTGTTTATCAAGGTCATTATTATTCCGTCACAGCCTGTGATGCCGGGAGTAGATCCATAATAGAGTGACAGCAGGGTAATCAATCACAGTGTGTCGGGCAGCAACACTTGACACATGACATCTGAGATCCAAACCGCGGCAGCCACACACACAGCTCTCTGCTGCTTGGAAGATTTTCCAAATGAGTTCAAGAAGAAGCTTCTAGGAGAAGTTTATAGTTATCTCCAACTATTGGTTTTCTTCCACATATCAGGTTTGGACGGCAGGTACATACAGCTGAACAACTCAAAATGGTTTAAATGTTCAAAATGTTTAGAATTAACATTGCTGGCCATGTTACTCTTTACTATTTTTTTACGAGCATAACTATTTTATGGCATCAGTGCAAAATGTACAAATGTCAAAATTCAACAGATCACTCACATATATACACGTACACACACATTGCCAAGACTTTTGACTTTTGAATTTACTTATAAAAGTGTTCAATTTGGGAGCATCTCCCAAGTCCTCAGTCAGGCTGTTCAGTCCACGTGGGACATAAATACAAAAGACAAGTTCCCTGCTTTACAGTTCGTACAAGAGATGGTTAACAGACCGATGCCTGTGGCCCTGAGGGTACTCACTTGCATTTAATTACCATGTTTTTTAAGGTGCAAGGCTAATTTGATTTATTATAAAAGTAGCACATTTTTAAAATAGGTTCTAGTTTGATGGGAAGCAATGCAGAGATCTGATGACAGATGAAATGTGTTCAGACTTTTTCCAGAGAAAAAAAGAGCGCACGGCTGTAAACCCCGGTAAATCAACCATTAAAGTATAGTCCAACTGTTGTAGATTCATGGATTCATGGAGCCTTCATGGAGCCTTTGACTTTGATAGAAAGAGCCTTAGTTTTGAAACGTTTTTCAGACGGTAGCAGACTGATCTTTAGAGAAGACTGATGCAGCTCTTAAGATTCAGATCGCCCTCTATGATTACATTCAGCTTTCTAGCTTCACTTTTGCTCTTCAGAGACAGAGAACAGAGATGAGCTGCATTTTTATGTCTCTGAGCTTTTGCACCTAAGATAAATATTTCAGATTTTTCCTGGTTGAGTTGTAAAAAAATTCTCTGAAATCCCTACATTGATATCATCAATACACTAAGTACATGAATGTATGGGGTCTAGGTCATTGGGAGATAAGAATATTGTGAATCATCTGCATATTTATAGTAATTTAATTTGTGTTTCTCTATACAGGAACATGTAAGCGGGAGCATACGGAGATTAAATAGCAGTGGTCCAAGAATCGAACCTTGCGGTACTCCACACATAAAACGTACTCTCTCGGAGGCAAAGTCTCCAATAGACACAAAGACCTGCCGGTCCGTTGGGTACTTTCTGAACTGGGCCCGGTAGGCCAATAGATTTTTCTAATCTCTTACATAAAATGTCATGGCAAACGGTGTCGAAGGCAGCACTGACATCAAGCAGCACAAGAACAGATGGGTTTTTTTAGAGCCTGGGTTCATATAGATCGTTCACAACTTTAATAAGTGCTGTTTCTGTGCTGTGATGAGATCGTAAACCTGACTGATAAATGTCCAGAAGGCTATTATTCTAGTGAGTAAGATGAGAATAAACTGTTCTCACAAGTACTTTGCGAAGGAAAAGGCAGAAATGGTCCTATAATTGGCAATAACTGTTGCATCGAGGTTTCTCCTCCTCAGAAGTAATGACAGCTGTTTCAAGTGCTGCAGGAAATATACCGAACTGAAGAGAACAGCCAATAGTTTTTATGACCCAGTTCTATAAGCGCTTAAAAACGGTTTCATAAGAAGGTGGTAGGGAGATGAAGCAGCAGGTAGAAGAACTGAGCAGCCCAACAATATCGTCTATTTGTTTTTAAGATTAAGGTCAAAGTGGTTCATTGCACTGGTACTATTCCTGGAAAACTGCAGGGTAGATTTCCAGTTCTTGAGGCAGTAATATAATGTCTGAATTTAATTTATGCAAATTGCATCTAGTCTTCAGTGGACAGTGTGTCTGAAGGAACTGGTGATGGTGGATTACTAAATGGATCCTCAGAGAGATTCCTCATGCAAACAGCGAGGTCGCAATATTTGGTCATAGGTTGACAGACTTTATTTAACCACAATCGAAAAGATATTCAGCAGCAAAAGATCACAGTACACTCCACAACCTAATGTCTCTTATCAGTCGGTGACAACTTGAAAGTTTGATCGCTGCGATTCTCTGTCACATCAAAGTGAAGTAAATAAAGGGAAATCATGGCTGGTGGGTTATTGATTAGGCATGTTGTTCTGCTGTATTAACTGCTCAGTCAAACAGGGCAGAGAAGGATTTCCTGTGTAGTGGCAGGCATGAGATCCAAACTGCGTCACTGTTTCTGTTTTTAGTTTTTCAAGCATCGCCGCAAGGATGGCCCTTCTAGTCTGCAGACGGAGAATCCACTGTGTGTGTGTGTGTGTGTGTGTGTGTGTGTGTGTGTGTGTGTGTGTGTGTGTGTGTGTGTGTGTGTGTGTGTGTGTGTGTGTGTGTGTGTGTGTGTGTGTGTGTGTGTGTGTGTGTGTGTGTGTGTGTGTGTGTGTGTGTGTGTGTGTGTGTGTGTGTGTGTGTGTGTGTGTGTGTGTCATGATATGTGTGTGTGTGTGTGTGTGTGTGTGTGTGTGTGTGTGTGTGTGTGTGTGTGTGTGTGTGTGTGTGTGTGTGTGTGTGTGTGTGTGTGTGTGTCACAGCAGGTTGTTTTATACACCAGGTTTCCCGCTGAATGAAGATGTGTCTTTTTGTGGAATATTTTATGAGTCATGAATAATTTGTCATTTTCTTTAGGTGAGGAATTCTTTCAGATAAAGGTAGAGGGAGGAAAAATAAGAAACTTCTTCGTCATCAGAATTAGAGATGCTGTGTTGGCCAAAGTAATTTAGTTTATGTGAGATGGGATTTCCTTCAAGTATAGTTAAATCACATTAAAGGATGTAATTTCTCTCAGAAAGCACGCCCGGGGCGCAGCAGCATATTTCTCTGTGAGGCTGCTGCATGTGAATGTAGAATATGGTTAACACGGAAACATGTTCGTTGTATCATCCACAAAGAAAGCCTCCATCGGTGCCACATGAATCCAGCTAATGCAGTTATTTTCTCCCAGTTAACCTCTTTTCTCCTTCTTAATTAGCCTAAATGATCAACAGCTGATGCCAAGTTGAGTTGAGAACAGTTTGGGTTTGGAACAGAGCCTATCGACACGTATGATAAATTTGTGGGTGGGTGCCTGAATGTCAGGTTCTTAACAGTAAGTGCTAACTCAATCTAATTATGTCAAATGATTTTGTCTTAATACTAAAATATGCTTGGTGTAAAAGAGAGAAAGCTACAGTCGAAACATAATATTTTATGGTTAACCTTTTCTTTATCTATTTCTACTTATTGTATTGGTAATTTTTCTTTGTATTTATTCTTTAATACTGTATACAAATACACAAACAAATCTAAATTACTGAGGCATGTAGTCATTCAGTGCAGCTGCAGAGAATGTTCTTGCCTTTCCATGTTGAGCCGTTGTGTACTATTTATCTGAAAGCAAAAGAAAGCTGATGAGATGGCAGGCTGCAGAAAGTGAGTGATACCCAGAACTCCAATAACCACAGGATAATTGTAATCCAGTCAGAGCAGGGTACTCGATAGAAACCGAGGCTGTGGTGGCAGCAAATCTACCCGACCTGTAAACATGACAGATGGACTGAGAGGAGAGGCACTGACCCCCCTCACTTGTTTAGGGGGAAACCACGTTGTTATGGAAGAAAACTGAAATTTTGACAGACAGGTTTTGATTAAATTAGCGGGCAGTGCAGAGGAGGGATATGAAGGGAGGAGAAAACGGTACATGTTTTTACTCACAGAACTGTTACATCCACCATCATATAGCAGACTGTCTGGATTTCATTCTTGTTTTGTAATCCTCTTGTGACTCTTCGTGGTTAATCTCTATTTCTGCCAAAACTATGTAAGAATGTATTTAATTGGCTAAACGTGAATTCATCTCTCCAGAAAGAGAAAACATGTTAAGTGGCTTTATCTGAGGAGAAAGGTGTTATCATCTTTAGAAAATGGAAAGCGCTCACAGGAAATACATTTCTAAAACAAATGCTAAAAATGTTTTTTTTTAAGGAATTTTGTGTCTTCTCATTCATGAGTCTGAAGCCTTTGACTTTGGAGGAAATTAAATGAGCTGCATTACACTGACCCTGATTTCATATTGCAAAGACAACAACAATTATTATTATTATTATTTTTTTTTAGAGGTAGTCTCTCTTAAACCTTCAATATCTTTGTTACGTATTCTCTGAAATGAAAAAATGACCTCCAGTAGCGGTATCTGGGTGTCCCGATTCAAAACCACAATACCTAATGAATCCCACGACACATGCAATCTACATGATTACAAGAGCAGCCACTCCTGGAAACCTAATCTCTTTCTATGTGATGTCTGGGCTCGTGTGCATAGGAGATATTAATATGGCAATTGCGTTGAAAGATCCATCTATTCATGAGAAGTGTTTTAATAGCCCTGATATATCTAAATCAGACAGCTGCTGTCTGCACATAAATCTTCCTGCTTCGATAGAGCAACACTGCGTCTTAATTGGCAGGGTAGTATGGGGTGAATATAATCCACTGCAGGTGGCATAACAAAAAAAAGACATTGTTTACATTCCTGAGAGGTGAACAGGCTATAGGACTGAACTATTTAGGCTTTTTTTTTTAAAGTTAAGAATATGATAAACATGGAGATAAGGGAAGGTTTATGGGAGTAAATAGGAAATGGTTGGAGAAAAGACATGAAAAACAAACAGGAAAACAAAGAGAGGATTAGAGACCGAGAGACAGATGTAATGACTTATCCAGATTGGAGTTTCTCCATTGTTATTCATAGAATTGCATGCTTGGATTAGGAGGGGTTTCTCACCCACATAATGTTCTCATGGCCTGTAATTGACACTTAATACAATGACGGTGCAATAAGATCGGGCATGATTAGAAAAAAAGGCAGCATGGGCAAAGCCTGGCAGGAGTTACGTTATTTTAGAGACAGGGAATGGATGTTACAGACCTCAGATATACGTCATCGAATGAAGACATTGCATTTTAACCTCACTTCCATATTTTAGAAAATGCTGTACTTATTTGGAGCATTTGCAGTTGTAAGAGTTTTAGAACTAAAAGTGGAACCAGACTGGAAATACTGGAACAGAGCAGGATGTTAATGTACCTCAAACCCACGTCATGGTTTCATGCTTTGTGCCTGAGACCAGGGAGCCTCCAGGACACCATAATCCCTTTCTTCACACAGGTTATTATCAACTGCTGGACCAAACAAGCCTCCGAATCCTCTGATAATGAAATCTCACTTGGCGCATCTTTAATCTTTGTACACTCCTGCTAACTCCTGATATATGACCATGACTCTGCAGCAACAAACAATCTGAAGTGGCTGAATAGCTATGTACTATATTAATGTGCATATTATAGTATTAGAAATGTGCTATAAAAGTATTGAAAAGGCAAAGTATCCAAACTATATCAAATCATCGCCTTGTGCTTGTACGCCTCCACCAACCAGTCATGTTGCAATTTACATCCATGTAGACTCTTGTAATATTATATCATCTTGACATTAAAACAATTCAGACAATGAATCTGATCGTGATAGAACATAAAGTTGTAGCCATGACAACAGACTAGACTTCATATGTGGATGTTACAAATTCTAAAGAAAATTCACACTTCTTCAACCCGACAGCACAGAAGATCTATAGAATCGTTGCAGTTTCAAGGTGGACACCCGAGATCAGTGTCACCAACTCAGTATCACACCAGATGTGGAACATGGTCACAATCTCCACTTCTGTTCCCGAGTTATGATGTTCAGGAAGGGGAAAGTGTTTTTGGATTATTTTTAAATATCACAGTGAACTTGACCTTTGACCTGTTGAATCATCACTTTAGAGATGTGTATGAAATTGTGTTATATCTAGTTTTATGACTTTTGGAGTATCGGCTGCAAACGTGTTTTGTGAGGTCACAGTGACCTTTGACTTTTAAAAATCTAAATCTTGTTAACTCTTCCTTGAGTCCAAATGAGAACTTGTGTCAAATGTGAAGATATTCCCTCAAGGTGCTCCTGATGTATCACACATGAGAAAGGCACACACATACAGACGGACAGATGTGCAGATGGAAGGAAATATAGACGGACAGATGTGCAGACGGACAAATGTGCAGACGGACAGATGTGCAGACGGACATTGTCAGCACAGAGGCTTTAAAAGAGGAAACGTCTGCACAGCTCATTGCAGCACATCCACCTCCAAACAAATAAATCTCGGCCTCCAACAAGCGTGTTTTTGTTCTTTCGATAGGACGGATCAGTGAGAGTCAAACCGGAGACTGAGACTAAGTCTGTAAAGCTCCAACAAAACCAGATAATCTTCACTGACCACAAGTTCTGGCAAAGCATCTGATCCCCTCCTGCGGGTAGCGATGGCCGGCGTCCTATCAGGAACCGTCCTTGTCCAGAGGCATGTTCCAGAGATAACAAGCCCACGGACGAGCAGGGGGACGAGCAGGGGGACGAGCAGGGGGACGGTCAGGGATGAGCTGAATACACACTCCACTCAATAATATTGAATTTGTTAAACAAACTCTGCATCTCAGAGAAAAGCTTATTAGAAAATGTGTAGCCTTATTGTACATAAATCAAAACAATCAATCAATATCGTGACGAACTGCAAAGCCACTGAATGAATGTATGAATATTGTCCATTAGAGGCGTCTCGACTGACTGCTCCTCTTCAACACACACGTGGCTCCGCTGAACGGCTTTGATCTTTTCTCCCAAGAGCAGGAGATTAAATGAGCAGAAGTGTCCTGTAGCATTAACACTTGGCAGAGACACTCGACAGACCAAGAAATCCTGTTTACTGTAGTTAAACCAATAAAGTCACAGCAGAGAAACGCTCGAGTTTAAAAAACAATGTGCAAAAGCAAAATTTCAATCTAAAATATGCCTGAAAAATATTTATATGCAAAACACCAAATAAACTCTTGGCTTGGAAAAGAACACAGAAAGCCATCCATGCATAAATACATAAATGGATAAATGAAAACGCATTGTCTTGCAATAAATTAGGGACTTCCTAAAGTAATCTTCATATAAATGTGTTGTCCCAAAGACTTGAGCTCATTCAAAGCGGACACTTGTATAAATTCTGTTCATAATGTGAGTAACAACATTACACTGCTGCCTCTGCTTCACCTGAGTGTCGACTGGCTGGACCAGCACTTTCGGGATTTCCCGTTTTGCCTCAGTGTGGTAATTGAAACTGCAGGTGTGAGGCTCAGTGCACAGGGACTTCATTAGTGAGGAGAGATTGGACCCGATCTATTTTCAGAATACCCCAAGTACTGCAGAGCACTATTTTGACATCCCAACTCCCGTTTTGAGACAAAGAAGAAGGGTGATTAATTTATTGTTGGGACATGCTGATCCTTAGAGAATGTCTCAGACCTCGAGTCCCAGAGGTCTGCAACGTGGAGGACAGCAGGGCTGATGATCCATCTTAAATGTTACTCTTTAAGACCGCGTCAAATTCGTGCTGTAGCTTTTTGCCCATAAAAACCCAAATCTCCTGTAATCAAGTATGATTAATTCATGAAACTGGGTTTTGTTTATGTACTTTACAAAAACATCATGAGAACTCAGTCCGAGCTTCGCTGTTCCACTCAAGAGAGACAGATGTAGATCTTCTGAAAATCTCCTTGCTGATGGATTAAAGCTGATGAGTGCGTGGAATTGCCTAGTTTAGAAATCCCTTTGCTGTGAGCTGCCTGTCCGCTGACTGGAAGCAGGCAGGCATGAGTTGAATATCAAGTGTCACAGTCACAGTTTCTGTTGTAGGATGAACTAACGCTTATCAAGTTATACAAGGAATTTAGCAGGAAACATTCTTTTCAAAAATAGCTGTATAAGAGTTATTCTTCACCTGCTAATTATCAAAGACCTTGTCTTGGACACGAAAAGAAAAATTCTACTGTCTTCATCAGTAAAAATCATCTTTAACCAGATTTCAAAGAATATGCAATTGTTCACTTGATAATGATTTAATCTTTGTTGTGTGTGCCGTCACAATATGATCAGTTTAGCTCTGAAATGAAAATAATTACTCTTTCCATAATTTGTTGGTTAACTGAGACGCTTTGTAATTCATCATAGAGAGAATCTATCCTGAGTCACAACTAAAGCATCAAATTTATTTGGTGTCCATGACAATCTTTATTTAATGAGGAAGCCTGCAATATGACATTATAAAGCATTTTGTGGGGAGAGGGTTGTGCATATGAATTAAACTGTCGTGTGTTTGCAGGCATAAAAGGTATATTATATTATAATATATTACATATATATATATATATATATATATGTAAATATATTTATATAATATATAAAGTGGTATATTACAGATAAAAGGATCAATGTTCATTGTAAAAGTACCTCCCGGGCCTCTCCGTCTTATTATGGGAAAAGGTTGAGTTTAAAATCGACGTTCTTTCTTTTTCCGACAGTAGCTGTCAACTGTGACCAAAGATGAACATCTGAAGGCTGTGACTTGTTTTGGTAAGCAATAATTAAGATGCTGCTTCTTCTCCGATAAAAATTGTCCTGGAGTTGTGTCCGATCCTTAATGAGTCTGGAGTCGGCAACTGGCACAGACGCAATGGGTCATGAAAAGCTTATTTCACTGTGTCAACTGGGGAGGCAGATTTTGATTCATCCTAAATCTGCATACCCAATTTACATTTCAAAAGGAAGCAATCCTTTTAATTTCCATGAAATTGGGTGTCTATTAGAGGGTGACTTGGATACATGGAATACAGGAATCAGTCCAATAGGATTCTGACTCGGAGGACATCACACCAGGGAAATAACCATCCAGATTATTGATGTTAACCTCCTCTCGTGGTTTTTTTCTAGTATTAAGCAATATTACCTTCCAAATCTTTATAAGCAGAGGATTACCATACAAATAAATGTTTAAATACTGTGAACCTTAACATTGACTTGTACCTCACAGCTGGGGGCTTTCTGTTGCACAGCTGAAGGAAAACTTTAGTGTATTATTAGGTCAGGATTTTCTCATCAATCATTTGCCAATTTGCACATTTTTGTATTAGTAATGGTTTTGAATTTACCCTCAGTAACTTCAGTTTTAATGATAGCTAAGATGTTTAATAAAACATAATATAAGGATGCATTTTACTTCTGTTGCCATGAGATCAAAATTATGTAACTTCTTATTCTGCTTTGATGGATCATCCTGTGATGTTTTCTGAGCGAGACGGAAGTATTTCGTGACCTAATTCTACAAATAAACAATTGAGTTCCGACATGACGGATCCACGAATGTAGGTCAACATGACTGTCTTTGGAAAGGGACCCAGCTGAGGGTCTGGGGTGTAGGAAGTGTTGTGTATAGGAAACTGACAGCCCTGACTACATGGAAGTCATTCAGAAAAACAAGTTGTTTGTAGTCCATATTTTTCCTGCAGTGAGGAATGAGACATATTCCGTTAATTTTGAACAAAGAAAAGTGATGATACTCAGGATCAATAACTGTCATGGAAAGTTTTTAAGATCTGCAACCCAGATGCTGATTTCGATGCATTTCCCCTCATTAAATAGATTAATAGTGTGTAAACATGAACATTTTAAAATTTGCTGAGACATTTATTTTTTAATTTCTTAGTGGATTTTTTGGGCCTCAGTTGTGATGGAGGGAATATGAAAGTCACACAAATGTGCAGCATGGTGATGCAGCTTATGGTAAGTGGGCAGTGAGCGTTTTAATGTGCCTTAACTGCCTTCATCAGCTGTCACATCCACTGCTGTGACTGTTGGTTTGATTTCAACTCTACGTACGTAATCTAACATCCTTTTCTTAAACAGTACCGAGTACTTTTGGTGCCTAATACAACCATATGTTTATTCTTGTTACTGGAGATGGAGAAGTGCCTACTGGCCATATATGTGGAACAGATGTGTGACGATAACTGCCTATTCAGTAGTCTGTGACAGAAGGGACAAGAACACTGATGAGAAGAGAGATGACAGCAGCGTTAACAAGATATGGACAGAGATAGAAATATGAATTGGTTCTGCTTGAAGGGCAAGAGAGTGCAGAAGATGGTTGAGGGAGATTGAAAGCAGCCACAGCTGAAGGAGGATGTGTCCTGCTTCAATAGGAAGTCGAGGTTAATCAAATAACACAATAACGTCTTTGTGAAAAATCCAAACAATGTTCCATTTGATTTTCCAATTAAATCTCTTTGACAAAGACATGAGATGTTGAAACAGAAACAAAGACTGCTTTAGAAGATAAAAGAAACCCAAAGTATGCAATTATACTGCTAGTTTAAGAAAATGAACAGAAACTCTTAATTTGAAAGGTTATCTGTGGCTCCAAAACTAAATTCTGAACAAAGCTTTTCTCCCTCTAGCTCCAAGACTCGCTCTTCAGACATATTTTAGGAGAACCCATCAAAAACATGCCTGAGGACACGAGTCATAAGTGTTTCTGTTCCCATCACTCAGATTCACACCGAGGCGGACAGTCTCAAGGAGATCCAGCAAAGTCCTCACAGTCCAAAGACTTAAAAAAAAAAAATGTAACATGATTAATTGTGTCACAAGAATATTTACCATCAGCATTTTCACACAGAGTTCTTTATATTAATTTTCACAGCCTAGTTTCCCCAACAGTATCTTTTACAGCTGACTGAAAACTGTTCAGTCAGCGTCCTTCAAAGAGAGGTTTTGTTCTTTTTGTCTTTGATGAGACGTGCATCAAGAGGACGTGTTCACTAACTGATAAGAGATCAAATTATATATGGGGAATGTCCTTGTCTGGCAAAAAAAAGTTAAGCAAAGCCTGTAACTAACAGCCAGAGGGATCCCTTGCAGTACAGGGAAGGAAATTTCATGTTTTATGACTCATTTCTGAGACGATCATTTACATATACGATCATTTAATGGCAATAATTCAAAGATGAACATCTAAAAGGCATTTAAATAAACATATCCCACAGCTGTCTTTGGTTCTTTTAGTTCTTCAAAACAGGCATTCAAGGAGATTTAAAAGGCTGAGTCAGAAATGTTTAACTTCATGTCAACACCAGAAAGAGTTTGATGCCAAATATGTCTTTCCGCACAGCTAACTGTAAACCACGTCTACCTCTGGCTGTATTACGCTGAAGTTTTAAATTAGTTTGGATGAGTAGAGCTCTGCTCAGTCTGAAGCTGCAGATTTACTGGATTTACTCTGCGGCTCCAAACTACATTTAATTCAAAAGAACTAAAGCTGCGATTTGTCCAAAAATCTGAAAGGCAGGAGGTTTTTTATTCAAACATAAACCGTGCAAACCTTCACAGACCAATGTCCCGAACAGAAAATGTTGCAATGTGCATGCAGATGACATGAAACAAGCTGCTGCATTTGAAACACTGCTGATTAAATATAATAAAGTAAAAGCAAAACTGTTTATGCTAAGAGGATTTCGTAACATTTTTAAAAGAGTTTCTCATCACTGGTCCCGGTCGGTTACATATTTTCACAGCTCAGATCAGCTCTCTTCATTTGTGCATTGCACCACGGTGGCTGTCAACAGCCCATTGAAAATGTTTTCTAGTGTGTATGCCGACTTATTTTGTCAGGTTAGGATAATCATTTTGTTCAGTGCTTCAAATATGCAAAATGAAATAAGGCCACTGCACTAGTTTGTTCATACACATACAGCCACATGACAAGATGACTAATCAACCAACATAATTGAAAGCACCTGTGTGGATGTGCAACGTCTACAAAATAGACCACTCCACATTTTAACATGTCGTAGCGGGTGCACCTCGGGTGGATTTAAGAGCATTCATGAGGTATTCTTCTCGGGACATGCTGGTGTTCCAATACCCACACTACCATGCTATTTAGTATTTAGAAAAGGATTTAGTATGTCCCAATCCATAGTACGTGAAACATACATTACATTGTCTGAGCCGTCCAGAGAGTGTAGCACTGCTTCTCAAATCCCTTTTCCTTTTACTTCAGATGCTGCGCTAAGAATGACGTTGGATATGTCCAACAGGGTCAAAGTTTAAGGGCCATTTGTGCATACTGCACACAACAGTGCATACTTTGTTCGGGTAGCTGAAGTTCGTACGCAGCTATTGTGTGTGCTCGCTCATGGGAATACTTGAGCTGAAATACTTGATGGAATTGGGCCGTTGTTAATGTTATTATTTCCTCCTGTGCTTTTCCTGCAATCCTGAGTCAGAAGTCTGCCAGGAAAAAAGCTCCATAGAGAATGTCGTCTCACGACACACTGTCAGGGCTCACTGGATGACTAAATAGAAGCGAGCTATCGTTTTTGTTATTTGCTACATTCCTGCTTTTCTCCTCGACTTCTGGATACCGTGTCAAATATCCTTCATTGTAATTCTAAGCAGGTTTTTCATTTGCAATAATAAATAATAATAAAGTATATCCAAAGCAGGCAGTATGCATAGTAAAGAGGCTGGATTTGGAGTGTGCTGTTGTTGGACACTATTCTCCCACCAGAAGAAAAACATTTTTTTTGAAAAAGCTGGGAAAAATCAAAACTAATTAGTTGGTGGTGAAACAGCTCAAAGCTCGAGGAATGCCTCAAAGAGCAAAACCACTTCATTTGAAAAGATTTTGCAGTCGCATAAACTCAGTTGATTGACGTCTTCCCCATCGCATAGTGTAAACTACAAAGATTCATATAATATACAGAATACTGTGTACAATTTATATGAATGTGTAGCATGAAGGATTTGTCTGTTATTCTGCACCTAAAATAGACTTTACAAGTCATGGGTGTCCTCACATCCCTCCAGCTCCTCGAACAGTAATCCTGTGACCGTGAACTCAGCCTCTTTCCAGCAGCTCAGCACACTGGGTAGAAATGAGCTGAACTATATCTAGTAAGTAACACTGCACAGACTCCCTGCCCTCCCTCCCCCGACTCCCCAGAGGGATGATGTTCAGCATACCCAGAGGTAGAGACTGAGGTGCAGCAGACCGAACACTGCTGCTCATCTCCTCAGACAGGTGAGGTGGGCCGCCTTCTTTTTGTCTGGAAGTTTATCTTGGAAACAAGGTCACAGGAACAAGGTCACAGGAACAAGGTCACAGGAACAAGGTCACAGGAACAAGGTCACAGGAACAAGGTCACAGGAACAAGGTCACAGGAACAAGGAGGATACAGCCACCACACAAATGTGTTCAGCCACAGAAGGACCTCAGACAAACTGAAACGAAGAGATTGGTTGACTGTGGTCTCTCTAATAAACTGGGGTTCCACTGAAGTGACTGGTCAAATCACGACTGAGTCATGAGGTTCCCGTGAAAGAACTTTTATTCAACTTAGTTAGTCATACAGAACGGAGGGGGTTTGTTTGCATTCGTGTGTGTGTGTGTGTGTGTGTGTGTGTGTGTGTGTGTGTGTGTGTGTGTGTGTGTGTGTGTGTGTGTGTGTGTGTGTGTGTGTGTGTGTGTGTGTGTGTGTGTGTGTGTGTGTGTGTGTAACAGAAGAAGAATACACAACGTAAGAATAATGTAACTTAAGAATAAGTTAATGGTAACTCGACGCCATGTGACATAACTAACACAGTGTCCACATCAATTCAAGAAATAAAACCAGAATACTTGAAACGATGAGACTCAGGAACACATATCATACATCAGTGATTAACTAAACAAGATGTCAACAGAGCACTGAAGGAAGCATGCAGTGTTAATTAAGCCACATGTGCAGAATGAATGGATGCTACATCGCGCTAGCATTCAGCATCACAGGCTACAACAGACAACATGATGAAGGACTACGACCAGAGAGTGACGTAACATACTTACAGCTCAACGGACGCACACATGAAGTCTTCACGTCCACCGTCTCCTGGATCAATGACTACCTGACAGACAGACCACAGTTTGTCCGTCTGGGCAGTGTTCTGTCTGATACGGTGGTCGGTGGTACTGGAGCTCCTCAGGGAACTGTTCTGTCTCCTTCCTGTTCACCTTCTACACAACTGACTTCCAGAACAACTCAGAGTCAAGACATCTGCAGAAGTTCTCTGATGACTCTGCAGTGGACGGTGTATAAGGGATGGACGGGAGGAGGAGTCAGTGGATGGGTGTATAAGGGATGGACGGGAGGAGGAGTCAGTGGACGGTGTATAAGGGATGGACGGGAGGAGGAGTCAGCGGTCGGTGTATAAGGGATGGACGGCAGGAGGAGTCAGTGGTCGGTGTATAAGGGATGGACGGGAGGATGAGTACAGGGCAGTAGTGGAGGACTTTGTGGAGTGGGCGGGAAGAAATCACCTCCTCCTGAACGTGGCCAAGACCAGAGAGATGGTGGTCGACTTCAGGAGGAAGACGACGGCTCCACAACCGCTGAGAGTTCTGGGAGAGGAGGTGGACATGGTGGAGGAGTACAAGTACCTGGTGTCTCCATGACAACAGACTGAACTGGAAGACCAACATCAACGCTGTCTACAAGAAGGTGATGAGTCGACTCTTTTTCTTGAGGAAACTTCGATCCTTCAATGTGTGCAGCGAGATGTTGGAGATGTTCTACCATCTGTTGTGGCCAGTGAACTGTACTTCGCTGGGGTCTGCTGGGGGGGAGAGGTGGTGGGGGAGCAGCATTGGAGCCGGTGACACCAACAGACTTAACAAACTGGTTAAGAAGGCCGGCTCCATCATCGGCTACAAACTGGACAGTCTGGAAAAGGTGGTGGAGAGGAGGACGCTGAGGAAACTATTATCCATATTGGATAATCCTGACCACCCTCTCCACCACCTGCTGCAGAGACAGAGGAGGACGTTCTCCAAAAGACTCCTCCAGCTCCGCTGTCACAAGGACAGATACGGGAGATCATTCCAGATACAGGAGATCATTCCTGATACAGGAGATCATTCCTGATACAGGAGATCATTCCTGATACAGGAGATCATTCCTGATACAGGAGATCATTCCTGATACAGGAGATCATTCCTGATACAGGAGATCATTCCAGATACAGGAGATCATTCCTGATACAGGAGATCATTCCTGATACAGGAGATTCCAGATACAGGAGATCATTCCAGATACAGGAGATCATTCCTGATACAGGAGATCATTCCAGATACAGGAGATCATTCCTGATACAGGAGATTCCAGATACAGGAGATCATTCCTGATACAGGAGATCATTCCTGATACAGGAGATCATTCCTGATACAGGAGATCATTCCTGATACAGGAGATCATTCCAGATACAGGAGATCATTCCTGATACAGGAGATCATTCCTGATACAGGAGATCATTCCTGATACAGGAGATCATTCCAGATACAGGAGATCATTCCTGATACAGGAGATCATTCCTGATACAGGAGATCATTCCTGATACAGGAGATCATTCCTGATACAGGAGATCATTCCAGATACAGGAGATCATTCCAGATACAGGAGATCATTCCAGATACAGGAGATCATTCCTGATACAGGAGATCATTCCTGATACAGGAGATCATTCCTGCCCACTACAATAAGACTGTACAATAACTCACCTCTGGCAAAATCCATCGCAGTACAATAACACTGTTGACTGTGTTTCTTGGTTTGTTTGTATATAATATATATAGATATATACTGCACTGTGTATATATATATACATATATATATGTTGACTGTGTTTCTTGGTTTGTTTGTATATAATATATATAGATATATATTGCACTGTGTATATATATATATATATATATATATATATATACATATATATATGTTGACTGTGTTTCTTGGTTTGTTTGTATATAATATATATAGATATATAATGTACTGTATATACTGTGTATTTTATATTTATATTTTTTACTGCTATTTACTGCTATTTTATTGCTTTTCTATTATTATATTCTATTCCATTATTTTATTCTATTATTTCTATTATTATCTTATTGCTTCTGTATGCTGCTGTAGCGAAAAAAAAATTCCCTCGGGGATTAATAAAGTAAATACCTACCTACCTACCTACACTGAGAATACTACAAAAACCCTTCAAATCTTTTTCCTTGGGGAGAACAGAGTTCACAGATTTAAGTAACATTTAGAGATAAGTATCCTTTTGCAAATGTTTACCAAACTAAAGCAGAGTTTAATAATCAGGCAAGAACAGACAGAGTATGACCGCACACTTCTCACCAGTGTGTGTGCATTTCTTGAGAAACACATTAGTTCGTATTTTTTTTGTCCAATATATGGAAAAATTAAAAAGAGGAACATTAAAAAGTTGCAAAACTGCCAATGTCAGAAAAGTTACATCATCCTTTTTGGAGGAACGTGCTTCAGGAAGGAAGTTTCCTAGTGCTTACATCCCTAAAAATTTCAATTAGCTTGACAGCTTTCTATTTTCTATTTACTCGAAAGTGTAAGTGTATTTGAGAACAGTAAGCTAAATGTTTGTTTCACAATCAATGTCATCATTCTGGAGAGGAGTCTCAGTGAACTCTTACTGAATGATACCCAGGTGATTGTCTGTTGGATGTCCTGACAGAAAGAAGACAGTTATCTCAGACTCCTGGCTTCAAACAGCTTTTTCAATAGGATGAGAGCATCTGCTGTTATTTAGAAATCCAGCCACAGGATAGTCGTTCAGTGAAAATGACAAAGCAACAGACTGCAAGGTGCCCAAAGACAGCTTTCTTTATATTTCTCAACATTTTCTGTCAGACAATTGCATTTTTAAACCTTAAAAAACATTTGTAAAGGCAACTTGGACGGCTCAATTGTTTACATAGGTTGAGGTTTTCTCATCAACCAATATGCTTTTAATGAAAATGTGCATCCTCACACTCCATACTGTGTGCCATGAAAACATACGTGCAAAAATACAGGGACCCGATGGTTCAGGTTTCACTATCGTCACATCTCGGATCAGTCTGGCTGCACCATCTCCGTTTCTGCAAGGACAAACTGCAGCTCTACGTGGGATCTTTCATGATGGTGATTGGCTGTTTGCTGACTTCATACAAAAACTGCACGACAGGAGGGCAAAGTGGAGGGCCGGACTGACCCTGTGCAAACTAACCATCTGCTCCAAAAAACCCTCGCTTCTAGAAAAGGGGCAAAATGAAAATCCAGAGCTGGTTGGATCTGGTATACTCTTCTGTAATAGTCTCCGAAGATGCAATTGTAAGCTGCACTGTATGAATTCATTTCCAAACAGTGGATAACAAAGGCTCAGCCACTGTGTCAGAATCTGAGTCAAAAATTAACTTCCAAATACAATTTACATGTTACATTTTCCACTCGTATAACTTCTTACTGCCACCATGATCGAGCTGATCGACTGCCGACCAGGAAATGTCGACATGCCCACGGGATTATCAAATATATTGCCGTAATATTGCCACCAGTGACTGTACAGCAAAGACTGAAGGCTGTGTGGAGAAAACAGCTTCATTACTACGGAGGCAACCGACCCAGAGAACTGTAGAATTGGTCACAGAAATGGTATTGATCCGGCTTTTCAAAGCGCTGTTGTGACTCGACTCATACAGTAATTGTAAATGCTTTCTTTCTGCTCTGTCTTCGTGCCACTCTCCCCGCATGTGATTTCATTACACAAAACATGAAACAGGAGCTATTGTTGAATGGCAGGGATTTCATTAAAATAGTGCAATAGGCAAAAGTAATTTGCAAATTCTGCATATGATAAAAAAATGTCCAGATGATACAGAAGGAACGTTGACAAAATCCTCAAAAGATACTGAAATGTTCGTCAGCAAAAAGCAAATCCTCTGCTAAAGATGAAATCTTTCCATAAGTGATCCTGAGACATGCGATCGTAGATATTCGTGGACTGGCCATTCACAGTGCAGGGTGACCTTGTCAGGAGCAGGCATGGTGCTTTTCCACAGAGCCCCACCTGGGCTGCAGTGTAATGGAATGGGAGATGAGGAGGATGAGCCAGTGCAACCAGCTTCAGCAGACAATGACTGATTGTCCGGGGAATGCCACCTAACATAATGCATTACCGCAACATAATTGACTCTAGTGCAAGACAAGATCCCCAAGGGCGAACAGTTGAGCCTCAAGGTCACAGTTTTGGACAGAAGGCAACGTAAGTATGAGGAGACGATAGGTGGACAAAAAGACCATCATTTACACAGAGAACCATTATCCTTGACCTTGTTTATAGCTGCATGCTTTACATGTCACAACAACTATGGACAAACTCAGACTCCCAAAACATAATTCATGAGTTTCTCCTTGAGATTTTCCTTCAAGTAATATTCAATTCTCAGGAATTCCATCACTGTTTGCAGGACAGTGAAATGCAGAATACATCCGCAAATCTTCCTGCCATATGATTATTCCATCAGAAAATGAAGCGGAAGCCGCTTCTGTCATTTAACGAGGCTCGCTGACTGAGTCTGGCTTTAGTCTCTGGCCGACTGACAGCATATTTAGTGTCATCACCCATCAAGCATCTGTCACTCGGCTGTGCCTCTAACCCTGATTGATGGGCACCCCCTGGTGTATAGTGAACAGCGAGCCGTCTGAGCACCGTGTCAGTATCTGTGGTTAATGACCCGCTCGAAGGCTTCCACGACTGAACAAAGAGCAAAAGTTTAGCACCAATAATCACGACTGAGGCACTTTCAACACACTTCGAACATCAAGCTCACGTTGGTGGAACACGTAAAACTAATGGGTAAACAACCTAATATGATTATTGCAAGGCACAGCACGTTCTAGCGATGGCATTTATGTTCCTATACACAGATTATTTCTATTATTCATGACATCTAACTGGGAAAGGAAGTGTTATTTACAGTTTATGAATCTGAGCTGAACTGTTTCTAGCTGTGAGGCGTATTCTGGGATTTCATACTGGGAGCAGACTGGTATAATAAATCTAGAGGGATGATTTACATATTTATTTATTTATGTTAAGTGGCAGCCACAGAACTTCACATTTAGAGTATGTGATGAATGTGCACTTAATGTTCATTCTCTGAATGTATTTAACTGATATTAATGTTTCCGATGGTTGTGAAGATGGACATTAATTGCAGCCACTAAAAGTCCAATAAAAAGCAGCGCTGCTGGTAAAATGTTTACGTGGTGAATGATCTGTGGCTGCTGTGAGGAACAAAGACATTATGCACCGAGTCAAGATAAAACTAGTGGAGTTGCACACCGAAATAAGGTTTCAGTCTGATAGTTACACCGTGGAAGTGGAAAAGAGACTGAAGGTTTCACCAGAAAACAGAAACGTGTCTTCTGTCATCCGTAAAATGAGCTCAAATCTTTGGTCCTCTCTCCGTCTAGAGGACACGGAGAGGAAACTTAAACGGGAGAAAAACAGCTTTATTGGGGTTATAGAAGATGATCTTCACCCATGAAATAAATCTTTATTTATTTTGTGGGTACGATGTCCATGCAGTAAAAAATGAGGTGAATATCCAATCTAGGTGTTATGATATAGTCAGTAGTTATGTGATTATTCAAAAGGGTAAAACAAAAATAAAAGAACTGTAATTAAAGATCCGGGGAGAGCTTTACTTTCCCAGATATTCTCCAGATATTTCCCAGGAGTCTTGTCGTCCACCGGTGCTTTAACTACTGAACATGAAGGTTCCCTTCGAGCTGTTTTCACCTGTCAGGATGCTTTTCTGTCTGCTGGGGTGGAGGTGGCCATGTTTTACTGATTGAGGGATTAAATGGATGGGGCAAGGATAGCAGGCTGGAGATAGCGTCGACACTTTGTCCTCCACAACATGATGGCAGCTGTGTTGTTGGAGTTGAGGGTCAGCTGAACTTATTTATTTCTACTTCTCACAAAATGGACCTGCTGTGACATGTTGACTGGAGAAAACAGACAAATACACACAGATACAGACATTATCAGAGTGGGATGACAGACATGAAGCCTCGAACATATTTATTCTTCACATGAAATGATCCAGTTTAAGACAACTTAGATGGGTGACTGCTCATCGCAGGTAAATATTTAACGTTATTTGCTCGTCCCCCTATTACTGCAATCTTACACAAACATGTTAAAGAAATAAATAATCTGGTTTGGTCAGGTGTAGCCTGTATATTTATTTAACTATTTAATAATGAAGAACTATACATATTTAATCATTGGAATTGATTTTATAATATATATATATATATATATATATAATATATATAATCGTGACAAACCCATCATGCTCCGATTCTGCAGCTCATCTCAGCACTTCGTGGAGTTTTTCACTCTGACTCACATCTTTATGTTTTGCTTCCCTCCCTCTTCTTTCAATCTGTAGTTTGTAGATGCAACAGGAAGCAGTTTTTAAACAAAACCTTGGTTTAAATGTGCCGTGGACGCCATTTGATTAGGACTACACAGTAAAAGTACTGGTTTTGGGTTAGGAAAAGATCACGGTTTGGATTACTGAAAAGAAATCCATGTCGACTTTTTCTTTATGGTGGACTCAACAGCAGACTCCAGGGAGATGGAGGGTTTGTTCCATCAACCGGTTGTCTTGTTGTCTCTGACACCAACAGCGATGTAAAAGGGAAGTGTTTGAAGTCCTGGGAATGGAAACGGTCTGAGACACCTGGAGCTACTGTTGTTGATGATAGTTATCTATATTTACTGTAAAATAACAAGCATTTATAGAATAAATAATAAGCATTTATAGAATAAATAACAAGCATTTATAGAATAAATAACAAGCATCTATAGAATAAATAATAAGCATTTATAGAATAAATAATAAGCATTTATAGAATAAATAACAAGCATTTATAGAATAAATAATAAGCATTTATAGAATAAATAACAAGCATTTATAGAATAAATAACAAGCATTTATAGAATAAATAATAAGCATTTATAGATAGCAAAATTCAATGATTTCTTAGGAAAACCCCTGAAATATCTGTTGCCTACCATCTATAATACTCTAGACTTTTTTGAGTGGAGTGAGATTTGCCGTTTGTTGCTTTTGTCGTCCCAAATTTAGTCTTTCTTGGCAGAATTGTTGAAAAGCATCAACATGACAGTCAGAAAATCACAACTCAAGGTTTATGTGTCGTAGCAGGATGAACTAATCAAATTTCTGGACTGACACCTAATCAGCCCGGAC
The DNA here is from genome assembly GCF_029030835.1 of Brachyistius frenatus. NCBI lineage: Eukaryota > Metazoa > Chordata > Actinopteri > Embiotocidae > Brachyistius > Brachyistius frenatus. The sequence goes on from NW_027210721.1 coordinate 187,594, forward strand.
GTTCCCCAGGCAGTCAGAGATATTCAGAAAGGTACAGCAATTGATGTCCTCATTATATTTTCATACATCACTTGAATACTTGATGATGTAAAAATTCAATAAGCAGTTTTAGGCGCTCTCTGGTCCTCATTTGGCCCTCACAGGGTGTGAGAAGAAATGAATTACACTACTATTGGTCATGAAGATGTATGATGAATATTTCATCAGCATGCTGAAAAATTCTTACAATTGCTGTTAATGACCAAGTGTGCCATCTGCCACAGCAACAGGTGATTTAAAGAATCCATCATAATCTGTTCTGTGAACGGAGAACGATACAGTGACTCTGCAAACAGGCTGCTGACGAACCAACTGTCCCGTTGTTGTTCTGTACAGATGGAAGTTTCCTTTCTTGGCTCGGTATGTTGCAGTCTGGCCAAAAGCAACTCGGTGGGGAAAAAACATCACCGCATTTTAATTAAACATGTTATTCAGCACGATGACATTATAACCAACTTCAAACGGGCAGTGCGTTAGACCTCGGGTTCACGTATAAACGGGAGTGTGCTACCGACTGGCTGCACCAAGGACAAATTAGTGTAAGAGAAGCTGACCGAGCGAGAGCATGTGCTTATGTGAATAGCGATAATGCATTTTAACATTAAATATTCATGAATCACTGCGCATTACAGTCCGTTGTCTAATTGCCAATTAAACCTGCAGCTCACAGAGCTGGATGGTGAGAAGGATAGTGAGTACAACATAGAAACCAGTGTTAGGTCATTTCTTAATGCACTTCTCCTCTATCAGAATTAATAAACATCTTCATGAACCAATGGGAGGGATCTCTGTTAGACGATAAGTAAGAAGGTGACCTCAAGAGGAATGTTAACGTCTATCCAGATGAAAACAGCAGCGCTGAAGATTAAGAGATGTTTCCTCTCCACTGACATGTTTCTGCTTCATGGTGGTGCAACAGGAAAAACACATCCTGTCAGAAACAGACTTTTTTTATGTCTAATTTATTGTCTTCTTTATAATCTCAGAATACTCCTCTGCTAGATGATTTATATTATTATACATTTTACTTTCTTACTGTGATGTATTTTATTTTGTTGTGCATGGCAGCGTAAACACATGTTGTTCATCTCCGCTGAAATATGAAAATCATCTCAAGTGACAACTTTTAATGAGAAACTCACCATGTTTTTAGTTCTCTGGCATTTCTCAGAGAATACAATTGGTTTAAAAAAATATATTTTTTTTTTATGAAGGAGTGCAATTTTATCACTTCATTTGAAAAATAAATCAACTTGAAGTTCTTAGTTTTATTTTGGCAGCAACAGTATTGTAAAATATACAATGATTCTGTGGGATTCTTCCTCCTCCAGCTGTTGCTCATGACATTTGTTCTATTTTCCTTATTTAAGGACTATTTTTTTTCTATTCACCACTGAATAAACAACACAAAAAAGGAATCAGCAACTCTTCCTTTGCACATGTTGTAATTCGGATCACATAAAAGCTGTCTGTGGTGGAATCTCATACTTTCTGAAACCAAAGACTCTTCAGTCAATTACAAAACCAATCAATAATCCCAAATGAATATTTGACAGTAAATTGTTTTGATGTAGCTATCACTGATGAGATTTTTGGCATTTCTTTCTGCACTGTTAGTTTTATAGATTCTATTTGCCATTTCGGGGAAACACTGTTCCAGTTTGTTTATTTTAAAAATGACCTGTGTTTTATTATTATAAAGTTATGAATCTCATTACATCTCCAAAACACTTAGCAGAGGTGGACAAAATAATGAAGAGTCACAACAGTGTCTGAATATCAAGTAAAGCTGATGGGCAGTGAACTTCCTTCCTATCGTCCGACAGGCAACAGAAAGGTGGAACCTATTTCCTGTTTTGCATGTTTCCAACCTGCAAGAAGCTCAATCAGAGAACAACAGTAGAAATCCAAAAAGATGTCTGACCATGCAGGAGCCCGTTTCACAAAGATAGACTTTGACTATAGATTGGATCAAATTAAATCACACTGATGTCTTAATTCAACTGTTGCACAAAGCTGTCTAGTTCTTGACGATCTCAAACATATAAATCAGGACTTTTACAAAGAAATGAACCAGCTCACAATGCTGATTACATTACTGCCACATTCACACTGTAGGAGTTTTTGAATTAGGTGTCTGAGGAGACATTCCCGCGCTGCTTGGATGAATGCATACTGGGCAGGCTTTATGTTTTTGTAATAACTGTCACTGGCAGAAGGGGGAGACAAAGTTCTGGACTGCAGGTTTATGTAAGTTCTCGTTGATCGCTCCAAAACATCGTTGGAAAACCACAAAGTATGAACCCTGTTTTTTCTTTTTTGTCAATTGGTCAGCGACGTCAGTGACTGTTACCACGGAAACCAGGGTTAAAAGTCGCTTTTTTGAAGCGATTATATGTGTAAGATATTTCTGGATGTATATGGTTAAATTCACAAAAATATACATACTGGTCCTGTGCTAGCAGGTGATCTTAACACTGACTGCTTGTCTGTGACCTGAGTCAGGACTAACTGAAGGAATCAGTCTTCAGCATCAACAGTTTCCCCATCCAGCATCACATAGTCCCATCCTGACTTCCTGGTTGTTATCCAGCATGGATTGATGTCTCCCCTCCTGTTTTGGGTCTGTTGCCTCTACAGACAACCCATAGCTCATCCCAGACACTTAATGATATGATGACAGGATGTATGTCAGGTCTCTCCACCGTAGAAGCCTCAGGCCGAGCTGCTCTTCCTCTCTGTGATCCCGACTGGATGAACATCACGGCTCTCTCCTCTGAGGCGCAGCTGTACGTCCATCCAATGCAATGCGTATAGTCGACCCTCACAGAACTATCTCACAAAATACCGGCAGGTTGATGTGTGAGGAGTTGATAGACACTTTTTAGGCTTTACAATTTGCTATGGAGATTCTCCAGATCTCATGAGTTACATGCAATCAGTTATTTGACTTTTTGTTCTTGTTTGATCGTTGTCTATTAAAGACCGACAAATGTTACCGACATGACTATAAAATGATTGGATGTCTGCGCTACTCCTCATTATGTGGTTTTAATATGATTTAAGTCTCAGACTCGGACCAATCACTTATTCCTCAAGCTGTGTATCAGAACAAAGTCTGTTATTCAGGTTTTAAGAAGTCTGCCTGTCTGAGCAGAGAGACAGCGGGACGCTCTGGTGCAGCAGAGAGAAACAATCCCTTCACATTCAGAGGGGAACAGAGCTGTCAGTCCTGTAAACTCCTGAAGAACCAACCAGTGGAACCACATGCAGCTCTCAGCACCAACCAACCGTTATCTGGTGTGAACCATGGTGGAGAGATAGCAGCGCAGGGCGTCATTATGCAAAAGGCATCCTCAACGGGTGATCTTTGTGTTTTCTGAAGGGTTCCTCCTGCATTGTTCATTTGGATGCATTGCACTGAACATTCATAATATTTCAGTGATTCATGCAGCTGGCTCTGAACGGAAAATGTGGGTGTTTGCTGCCTTGTTTCAGATTTAAACACAGAAATAACTGCCCTGCCTGCTCTGTCTGTTTGCTCATATTTCAGATTCCTCCTGAATTCTATTGCTAGTTTTTGTAAAAGCCAAAGAAGGTATATCTTCAATTTATTCTTGGTCTGAACAGGACTCCTAGAAAAAATATCTTCACATGGGAAATATGTTAATACTTGTTCGGCCAGCACTGAAAAGTATCAGCGTGAAACCTGGAAGCAGAACAGTTAACCTGGCTCTGACCTCGTTTGTTTAATCCATGACAAAAACTGAGGCACTCCAGGAAAATGGTGGTTTTCTGGAGGGTCATGTGGAGGACTGTTGGAGTCGTGACTCCAACGATGGTGGTAGAGCCGGTCTTTGTGACCTATTGGAGAGAGTCTGGCTCATTTTTCCTCTGTGCTAACATAAGCAAACTGATGGCTTTGAATATACAACACTATTACAGTTTTATTCATCTCCTCATCTAATATAAAGGCAAATCAGAAGCTACCCAAAAAGAAAAGTACTTTTTTAACCTCATTCATTTATTTGGCTACTTTTGAGCTGCATTTGAAGCTGATAGCTATTCTGCAATTTCCTGATCCACGTTTGATTATCAAATGCCAGAAAATATGATCAGTAGTTTATGGTAACAAGTAGCCTGAGGATTAATCTGTTATGTTAGTGTGACTTGAAAATAGGAGAACAAAAAAACAAACGAACTAAATGACAAGGCTCAACAGCCTCACTTGTTGCTCTACAGGCTATTCTCACTTTTTATTTTGAAGGTTGTTTTTTTTTTAACATGCAGACCTTTATGATGTGTTAACATTTAATAGCCTATATAAACTGGCGCAGAGCGAAAAATAAATAAACATATAATCGCATTACAGGCGGGCAGTTTGGAGACGTTCCCAGGTTCCGCTGTGAGCGAGGCGGCAGCAGTAGATGGACGATCAGGCATGTGTGTGTGCAGCTTTGAGACGAAGTGAGGCTGGAGCAGACAGCTGGAGAAGAGGATCACTGCTCATACAGCGTGTCTGCAGCAGATCAGAGGGTTCACCAGGATTCCCTTCAAGCGGCTCTCCAAGAAAAAGACAAATGTCACAGGATTTTGCGCCTTCCTCGTTTCCCGGATAGGATCAGCTCGTCAGCTGCTGCTTTATCTCGTCTCATCGATTTGATTTTGTATTTTTTTTAAGAAGATGCCGAAACGGGAAAGAAAAGTGCGGCAGACTTAATCAGGAATAGACTGTTTGAAAGACCAAGACGCGTTATAGGAATCAGTCAAATCAAAAGCGAAATTACTTTTATAATTAACATTTTTCATTTCCTTTTTTTTTTTTTTTTATCATTTCACCTGTGAAATGCAGGAGCTTTACAAGAAGTAGCCTGGTCGTCTCTTTGATTGGATCTAATATGAGATAAATATCTCAATGTTCATTTTAGGTATTATTAAAGCGAGGCACGTGCAGCTTTGCTCAACAGGCTATGAAGTAAAAGTTTGACGTGTCATTTTTGTGAAATGACATTACCTATTTGCTTCATATCTTGCTTACAGTAAGCTGCTGCAGGCTATGCATTGAAACCAAAGCCGATTTACAGTCTGCATTCTTGGTTAAACGCCCCACACTCCTGCTGCCGGCATCCTCCACAATATCCACAAAACACGACGAGCGTTGAACTTTGCGGAGAAGCCTTTTCCTGTTTCGTTTGCTTGAGATTTTTTTTCTTAAATATCAAGGACAGGGTCTGTCAAAACTCCGGAGAGCTAGGCTATATGAAGATCGCGACACAGTTGTTGCTTTTCCCTCGCAGAAATGCCAGTGCGTGCTGTGACCACCAGGTTCATGTACAAGGGACTTTGCACTATTCCAGATGTCCTCTCCTACCGGACCCCTGTTAACCTGCCTGAGGACGAGGTGGAAGGTGAGGCCTGTTTCTTTGTTTCTTTGTTTGGTAAGATTTTGGTTTCAAGCTGTCATTTTAATAGTTGTTACACCTGAAGGCAACGTTCAGCTGTCAAACCAGTTCAGCACCGTGGAGAGCTCCTGTCGGTGCACGTGCGCTTCTTTCCCTTTTTCTTTTCCACAAAATTGACTGTGAACGAAACTGTGTTGGTGAGAAAGGTTTTGGGGGAATGCTTCGTGCTTTATGCTCTGGTCACCCTGGTGCTCACTTACCTTTTTTTCCGCATTGTTGTTGCTTCTGATTTTTGGGACAAAAGGAAATTACAAATGACTGAAAAACAGTATTATTTTGTTGTAGGTACATCAACTAAAACAAAAAAAAATCGAATCATCCTCTAAGACTTTAAGTAAACAGCTAATATACAACAGCATGAAATGCACAAGAAATCCCAAGTTCATGGCACATAGTTAAAGTAAGTAGAAGTACGACTAAATAGACATTATGGCATACCTCCTGGCTCGGTCCATGGCACCCTGAGACTTCCTGCCCCTGATTTCACTAACTGTAAGTTGTTAGTGCTCGAGCAAAGAGTCAGCTAGACTCAGGCTTAAAATCTGTCCAAAAGAAAGAAGCCTCAACTCAAACAAGAGGCTGTGACACATGTCCTACGATAAAACTGAATATATACAACTTTTAGAAAATCAAAGGCAGATAAATCCCATCAAAGAGATGGAAGATGGATTCATTTTCAGTCATAAATAAAACATTTTCCCTTCTGATATATCGCATTTTGTCATTATACAAAAAAAGAACCGCAATGTCGTACTTATAGGCCACCTAAAAGATGCATTGGAGCATTAAATTCACTTTTGCCTCTGTAATTGTGGTGCATATCTGTTAAGAATGGAGGTTTGTTTTTGGCAAATGGTCCTCTCAATGAGAAAGCACAGCTGGCGGTGATTTGGAACAAAGCCCGGCAGGCTACAATAAAGAGATAAGTCAGATCTGATTTGAAGTCTTTTATGCAAAAGGAATTCCATTTCCCCTTCTTGTGTCTGTAGGTTGCCGGGCCCACACGTGGCTGCCTGCCCTTGCTTTGAGACACTTGTTTGACATTGAAAATCCACTACCTGCAATGAGGACGTAAATTTAATTAAAAGGTTGGCTATGGAAAAACAAGAATTAGAACAACAGTAAAAGGGCGGGAGAAACGGTGCCTTCACAGCGTTCCAGGTCACGGCCAAGTCTTTTCAGCCCGTTCAGTTTACTAATTGAAAGTCATTAAATATTCAGAACATAGTGAAGCGGACCACTCAACCTTAAATGTATTTACCAAGGGAAGACTCACTGAGCAGGTAATGCTTCATTTACATGGCCTCACACCTCAGCAGTGGTCCAGAGTAAACAGCCCACCGAGCTGCTCCTTTTGGCGGGTACTTTGTGGTAAAGAGCACTTTGCTTGGAGTTGAGAGACTTTCAGATTAATCTCTTCCATTTACAGATCCTCAGCCAGTCTGAGGGTCTGAACCAGCAACCTCCCACTTTACACCGCTGCTACGCCACCTTAACACACGACGTGGGAGCTGCAGCGCCGTCTACATGAGTGTTGTTGAACAGAGCTGCAGCCTCATCGCAAACAAAATTGCTCCCTTTCTCAAAGAAGTCTGAAAATCGGCCCATAAATATTGTTTCATCCACGAAATCTTTAATTACTGCGGGGCAGAAGTTCCCTGATTGCTCAACTCATCTAATTACTCTCACTAATCATATTTATGATAATAACTCTCTCCATACAAAGTGCATACATATACTCCCCGAGTAATTTGACATGTCTAGAATCATCTGCACTCGCCCAAAACCTCATAAAAACACAGATAACATTTCAGATTTCATATGGGCTCATTGTTATTCAGTCACAATACGTTGCCACTAATAACTCTTTTCATCATGCTGCACAGAGATTTTCTTCACCTACACCATCTTTCTAAAGACTGATAAAGTACTTATGGGATCAAATTAGGGTCATAAAGATTTTATGCTTTTGAAACAAAATTCACAAATAATTTCACAGTCTGCACTTTTATTTCACATTTCGTGTGCACGTAAAATAAATGTCTGAAATGTTCGTATCTGAATGCGTAAACTTGTAAAAGAAAACTTTTCTCACAAATTGAAATCTGTGAATGTGTGAAACTGTTCTGCAGCTGAAAACACATTTTGTGCACACAGATATAATTCACACGTGCAAAACGTGTTTGTGCCTGTACAAAGTCTTTAAGAGGGACACATAAATGTCCTACTTTTGTGTGTGACCCTGAAGTTACGGACACACAAATTTCCCACCTTCAGGTGTGACCCTGAAGTTACAGACACGAGCTACAAAACATGAGTAGGAATTGTAAACTGTTTTCCTCCGGAGCTGATCAGCTGAAACACCAAACTGATGCCTTTTCTCTACGACACTCTGGAGCGTCATTGAAGACTGAATTTCTTGTGATGTGTGAATTGGTGGTGTTTCTTAAAATGCTCATTAAAAAGTTGAAGAGGGAAACAAATGAACTGGAAGGTGGAAAACAGCTGACAGACACTCCATTTAAAAAGAGACTAATGGTAAAGAATTTTTTTATTGACTCGTTTAGTGCTGAAATTGAATGATTATATCGAACCAATAAAACATGGATATATACCCCACTGGTATATTCAATACTCCAGAGATTACATCTTCATATCTTGACATCTCTGTGCCATTTTTAAGATGACATCTCAACTGGATCACAATCATATGTGCAATTTGTTGATCCTCCAAATTGATTGTCTGAAAACGATGAGTCATGGAGTGATAACGGTTACAGACACCTGCACTGCACTGAGGAGAGGACATGGTCTGGACGGGGACAGTCCACGGAGGCTGATGAAGTGCTCACGGCTCCTAATGGGTCTTCAGTTTCCAGGGAATGTTTTAGGAACAGATGGTTGCACAGGGTCAGCGGAGGCTTCCTGCCCTTTACGTTGCCCTTGTGTCATAAACCCTGATATGTATTCAAACCATTACTACTGTAAAAGCAACTTTACTCCCTGCCTCTTCTAAATCAGTGCACGTGCTTGTAGATATGATCTTAATAAACCGCTCATCTAAAACATGACCTTAAGTAGTACTTCTAAAATCTTTTAAAATCTTAAGCATTGTGTTGTTGGGTACTGTCTCTGTGATAACTACCTCTGTATATCTGGGAACTAAAAAGCCCCTAAATTCACCACAAATGACATATTTAGCCATTCAGGCAGCTTGTTTTAATGGAATAACAGCAATCACGATATTAATAATGGTCCTCAGCATCCTCACCAAACATGTATGTGCGTATTTATCCTGTGAAACTCTGAAAACACTATTTGGTGGACGCTATGCTGTGCCAAGTTTCTCCTCATTTAATGAGCACTGTATTAAAACCCAGGTCCAGATCCATGTTCAGCTCATTATGCATGAGCAGCTGGAATAACAGAATACACCCGTGACTGAAATTCATTCAAATTTCTCCATTTCCATGTATAATTATACTGTGATGTATACAAAGTAATGCTTAGTAATGCTTAGTAATGCTTAGTAATGCAAAGTAACATTCACATTAAGCATATGAGGTAGTAAAAAAGTTGAACAAGTAATGTTTTAACACTTAAAATCTACTACAAAGAAATGCTCTGTATGTGTTATATTTGAGTAATGAGGCTAACAGCAAGTGTAGATTATCAGGATCAAATATGGAATATTTTAAGACACTGTGCATAAGTTAATTATATTCATTTTATTAATTAAAAAAAGGGTTGACATTAAAAACACAGCTTGTAATAAACTGGCAGCAACTTGAACAACACGTGTTGACATAGATAAGACGCTGGTTTTACGGCTGAACAGTCGTGACTTCCCGGCAGTCCCGCTCGTGGAGGTCTGAGCGAGCTCGTATCGCTGCTCGCTGCTCGCTCACCGAGAATGTGAACAATATTTATAGATCGCAGCCAGCAGGAGAATCCCAGACGTCAAGCACTGCAGCTCGGTGAAGACCCGGCTTCCACTTTGTATGCAAAGCTGTCTGCTTTTGTGCTTACAAAGGGAGTGCTTTTAGCAGCATAGTGTAAGCAGACAAGTGTGTGTGTGTGTGTGTGTGTGTGTGTGTGTGTGTGTGTGTGTGTGTGTGTGTGTGTGTGTGTGTGTGTGTGTGTGTGTGTGTGTGTGTGTGTGTGTGTGTGTGTGTGTGTGTGTGTGTGTGTGTGTGTGTCAGAGATACACATGTAGACGAACAGATTGATGGTTGGAGAAGCTTCCTGGAGTTCTGGCAGTCAGCTCCTCCCTCCAGTTGTCTTTGACATCACCATCACAATAAACCAACAATAACAAGGTCTAAAAACTGCAGACATGACACTTACCAAAGCATCATTTTTCACTTTGGATTGTTAAATGTGTCTCCCGCTGCATTTAAAGACAAACGTCTGGTCATTACTGTGGTAGCCGTCCTGAGAGAATCAGGTTTAAACAACAACACTCCTACAAGATGTTAATTATGAGACTGTCCTTACTCTCACCTTGTCTATCCGTTAACAACAGACGGATTCCATTCACGTCATCAGACTGAGTTGGGAAAAACTTCAGCACAAAGTAAAGCTTAACTTAAAATATAAATTTGATGTGACTGTCATCCTTCAATGTCACAGAGAAGCTGCAGGTTAAGTTATCCGTGAAGATCGACCTGAGGTTACAGCAAACACATTTATATATCGCACAGCAACACATCCATCTCACCGGAGGAGACGTCAACATATTCTCAGCAGAAAATATGAGTTAACAAGAACTAACACTGCCGAGAGCAGCAAAATATTTGTGTCTGTTTTTAACTCGGCTGCCAATATTTTTTTATAGAAGCCGAGAGATCTGTCAAAGAAAAGCAGCTTCCTTGAGGTACATAAACAGCGCTTTGGAAAAACAGCACAGCAGGCGCACAAATAATGCAACCAGTTGAAGTCAAATCTGTGCAGTCGATATGAGTAATACGTTATTTCATTTGGTCAATCAAAACAGCAAAAACAGCTAATAAGCTGTAATTCTTCATCATTTACCCTGAAGGAACAGGTCATGTGATTTCAGCCTCTGAAGTACTGCAGGAAGTGATTTCAAGTACTTTTTGCCAGCGGGAGTTGCTTCAGCTGCAGGGCTGGTGCAGCACAACCTCCGCCTGTCTGGTGACTGTGTTCGTTATGTTAATGTTAGAACATGAATACATCAGAAGAAAAAAGTGGCAAAGAAAGTGGAGGTGAAGTGTAACTGTGTGGGATGATGGAGTGATTTATATAATTATTCTAAGAGTCTCCACAGGGACAGTAACAGATATGCATCATGTCTTGTCATTTATACTTCATAATTCAGTTGATACAAAGGGACATAAAACAACACAGGAAATACCCAGACTGTCCTTTGAAACCTCCTCCGTGAATTTGTTCTCAATAAATGACATAGTTGTCATTCTTTTTGCAAACGGTCCATCGAGCCAGTTAAAGAGTGTTTAAGTGAAGCATTCAATACCGTGTTAAACACCATTTTGTCAATTTGTTGGACAAGGAAGCAAATTTTAACCTTTTAATCCCAGTTATCTTATCGTTGATGTCAGACTCTTCCATAATGGGGTTTTTTTGTTTGGTTTTTTTTGCTTCAGCATAATAGTATTATGTAGTGATTATAACACGTGTGTTATTTTTTTTGCATTATTATAATAAACATGCATTATTCTGGCAGTATTTGTATGATGTTTAGACCTAGCTTTGTTCTGCTTAAAAAGCTCTCTGGTTAATATGATTCACATGTTTTTTTCCCCTTTTTATTAGCAGAGAGAAGGAAGTCACGGAGTCATCATACTATTATTGATGCATCCACCTGGGACAGCCTCTTCCTTAATGAAACGAGTCTGACTCATCACCCACTGACTATTGTTATCCTCTAAATAGTTTTCAATAAGGAGCGTTTTGATAATAAATCTATGGTCTCGGTTTGTGAAACACAAAGTTATTACGTTTAAGTGGAGCGTGTCAATCAGGTTAAAGGACTTTCTGGATTTCATCTCCTCTGGATGTGAAATCTGAGGTTGCTTTAAAAATGTACCTAATTTAAAAATAAAAATTGCTGAAAAAGAAATGAGTAATGCCTGTATTTACATCTCTTTCATCCCAGCAACTGGCCGCATCTCGGACTGACTGATCCTGACTAACCGAGTGTAGTTAGCAGAGACGACAAAGGCTCCTTTTACTTCTGGAAATTGATATTCAGATTCTTAATGTGACTGAACACATGAAAACATACGCTGAACTTATGATCAGCATTTTTGCCCACCTGTTGGCTACTTAGATAAAACAGGAAATAATAGCATAAAATGGTATTATGATTATAAATAAATCATGAATTCATCGTGGTAAATTCTGGTGTCTCTTCTGTTACACATGTTAATGAACTCATAACTGGTTCACTTCTTATTAAATACTGATGGAACATTTAGGAACTCTGGATGACACACAACTGTGTCATCTTCCTTCAAAGCCCATCTTCGTCTCTCACACGCTTCATCTGGAATCAAATCCATTATTCAGGATTTCTGCAATGATTTGTGTTCGAGAGCATCAGGACCTCTGTGACGGTCTGCCGGGGTGCAGCAGCGGCCATCTTGGCATCTTTTTCATACAAGCAGCATGAATCACGCTGTCGGTCAGTCAGAAAGGTCAGTAGGATCTGTTGGTCTTTATGTTCTGTTTTAGCTCACTTGGAAGGTCAGCGGACTTTCAAGTTCTGAGTTCAGACGTCAGCGTCGGCAAACATGACGTTTTGATGTTTGAGACAAAACAGGTCAAGCTTACGTGAATCATGAAAAGAGCCCTTAAAGTACAAAGCTTGAGTTTCCAAAGGCTCAGTTCTTCCAGGAGAAGTTTGGGATCAGGCCAAGAAGTAAACCGTGAAGAAGGAGGAAGATGAATCAATGACAAAGGTGATAATCTACCAATAGTTCAAACGAGATCAAAACAAATCGCTCACAATGAAGAATAGACGAAGATCAACAAGCCTCTTTGTTATCCAGGAGTCGATCAGCATCCAGACTTGGTTGGGACCTGCTGGTCTGACTTCCCATCAAATAGTTCAGTGTGTTCTTGCTGAAACAGTTGAAACTCAAAAGTCAGTTTAGTATAATAACCTTTCATGTAACATTTGTTTCCTCTTTTTTGCTTCAAGTAACCAACATCTGTAATACAAGATACGTCTATGTTTACCAAAAGTGTCGAAGCTAGCAAACAAAAACTCTCCAAAAATTAAATATCCACCAAAATCTGATATTTTCTCTGCAGTCTTCTGACATAGTTTGAGGCTGATGCAGCAAAAGAATGTGAAGTTTGTATATTGTCTGAAATAAAACAAGATTATTAATTGGTTTAGACAACGGTAGCCACATTCATCTGAAGTATTAATAAAGCTGCTCAGTTATAAACTGGAGCTGGAATTAATCAAATTCACTTTCCAGAGTTATTACAAGCAGACGGAACAACTGGCCAGATAAAGTTAATAGAATCAATGCTTACAACTCACGACATCTACACAGTCGAAACATAATCTTGTTTTGGATTGCTACAAAGCCTGATAAGTGAAATGGGTTTTGTTCAGTCATTTATTCAAATGATAAGATGCTACGTATTTTTATTTGTATTATATTAACAAAAAAGATGTTTGTAGACTTCATGTTATCTCTGTGTGTCCCGACCTATAAATCCAGATTAAAAACATTTCCTTTGCATGTGCCTTTGATTCTTCTATATTTGAATGCTGTTGCTCTTTTACTAAGTAGACGTCTTGTCAGTCCAGGCGGGGTCGTGACTTTACAACTAATATCTACGAAGAGTCTGTGCTTTATGATATTACAAAATGACTTCATGTTCTATGTTTTTATGCAAGCACTTTTTATTTTATTTTATTTTATTTTATTTTATATTCCTATCTCTAAATAACTCTTTTTCAAATTACAATTTGTATTACCTTGTACTGTTTTTCAATTATATGTATTGTATATTCTATATATATATATATATATATATATATATTAATCCTCTTGCTTTTATCTGTGAATTATAGTGAATTGTGCAATACAAGTTAAATTTCTCGCTTGCTTGCTTTGCGACTTTTTAAGGACCTCTATTAATTTTTATTTCCTGTTCTTTTAAATTGTTACTCCATCAAATGCTAATTAATCTTTCTATTAACTTAATTTCAGCATTCATACACTGTCAATCATTTTCCTATTGATGATATAAAAATTCCACATATCCAGAAATCTCCACTTTAGTTACGAACTTGAGGCAAAATAGAATCCTTTTTTTAAACGTGTAAAGCTAAGAGTGATAGGGCAGTATTTTGCATTCTTCTTTCCAGTATGAGCCCCTCATATCAAATAAGAGTTTATTATACATTTGATTTGATTCTGAAGTGTTTCGATGCTGTGTTAAATTAATTTACCCGTATGATAACACACATTTCTTATGACCAATGAGCCACAATGTTTTAGTTGCTGACAATATTTTACTGCATTTTTAACGACAGTTTGTCACGGACTTGAGCAATAACTTATTTCCCACTGATATTAATAATTTGCTTGATAGCACCGCTCTGAAATTGTTCTCCTCCTATCCGCTAGTGCAGAATCAACACTAAAATGTTTAGTCATTCAGACAGTGATTACTTGCTGCTACAGGGAAAATGATGAATACATTTTTCAACAAATCAGTGTTTACATACGGTACAAGGATTTCCACGGTCTGGCCTTGGCTTCAGATAACTGAGCAGTTGCACCCTCACAGCAGTACAAAGTTACTGCTCTGATTCTCTGATCAAGGACTCCCAGCAGAACAAAAGCTCAGTTTGAGCAGTTTGCTGCTCCGTAGTATTGTGTGTCTACTCTTTGTTCGTGTGAATTTACATGTGAATGCGTCTTGTTAAGCTTATATATTTGTACAACATGCATTGTTATTGTCCTCAAATGCTTCATAATGATGTGTTCATAATGATTTACTTATCCAACTGTGGAATACAAGAGTTGGATGCAATGATGTTAAATGATAATAATACCTCCTTAAGTATAGTACTTCTTGCTGAGACTGTCTCAGACCACATCCAAGGCTGCAGTACTCAGGAGGACAAACCTTCTGCATTACGGTGAAAATGAGCCTGGAAATTAAAATGTCTACATTGCTTAGTAAAGAAATGTCCAATTTCTGTGAATATCATTTTTAAAAGTATCAGAATTAAATGTAAATATTCAGTGATATAAAATAAGCTAAACAATTATGATAGTGGAAAGTGGATCACAGCAAGAGAGAAGGCAGTGAAATGTGCTCGTGTGTAAGGAGGGCTAAATCTTAAAACAGAAAACATTTACATATTATCTGTGTCACGAAAGGAAACTCTAAGGACTTCTGTTTTTTAGAAAAGAAAACACACACTTATGTCCCTTGTGATTACATCTGTGAATTTTATATATTCACTCCTCATGGTGTGAAACAATCAGTAGTCCAGCCACTGCTCAGCTGGCTCAGAGAATTCATTATTTGTCACTGGCACCGGAGGTCGCGACATTGAATCTAGGATGGTGCTGGAAGAAGAAAAAACTAAACTAAAAACTAAAGCAACACTGCTGGCTGGAATTTAGACAAATATCTTGTGTCTGATATGTCTGATATTACAGACAGTGTCACTCAATTTATGTAGCAAAGATTTTCCTCTTGTAAAAGTCTCTTGTATTTTTACACAGGTGTATAGTTTACGAGCTACCACTTATATTCTGCAGAAATGAATGTAAACATTAATGATGGGTGGCCAGTGCTTGTCCACTTGTGGACTTGTATGCAAACTGTGCCTGTCAAGGTACATAGGTGTATGTAAATTACTTGTCTGCAACATAGAAGCACTCGGCATAATTACATGCTTCCAGTGGCTATATCAATTACAATTGGTTCATCCAATCTCTTGGTTTAGAATTAATTTAGGAGTAAAATTGTTTTTTTTATCTAGTCACATGACTAGCGAGAATGCGTTGAATAGTCTTATATATTTGAGGATCTACATCAAAAAGAGCCACAGAGGTTCTGTGCCTTTGATGTGCAACTGCTCTTTTTATCACTTCAAACAGAATACTGTGAAGCAGGTTGAGGAAAGGAGCCAAATAGCAATGTTTATGGATTATTTACCAAAAGTTGCAGTTAATTATAAACCACATGAACCTGCTCACTGCCTCCTGTCATAATCAATTGTGCTGTAGCCATGGTTAACAGGTATTGGCTCTGAAGGTGTCTCTAAATTTAGAGGAATTTGCATCGGAAGACCACAGTGGGAAATCCTTTAAATATCTGTTAGCAGTAGACTACCAGTTGATTTATAAACTGTTCTACCTTTGAATATGATCTGAAACAGAACAGCATGCATCATCCTGCAACTCAAGAATACAACTTTGGGCTTACATATACAAATATTAATGGTTATAAAACATTAAACTACAGACTGTATATCGCAATCCACAAATATTTAACTACAGTGTCTGTCTCTCTCCATGGTGCTGAAACATTAAACTACAGACTCTGTCATTCTCTTTGGGCTGCAATGTTCAAATGGAGTGTTTCTGTCTCTGTCCGTGGTGCTGAAATGAAATATTCAAACTGAGAATTGGTGGGTCAGAACTCTTAACCCAGTGATGCAGTGTATTTGTAAAGTTTGCGCAAACTTTGTTTCACCATTTAATAACATAATGAGGTTGAACTTGACAAATCTGATTATATCCTTAAAACCGGCTTTAAATCAAGTGATTTGATTTTTTTATTTTATTTATTATTATTGTCACTAAAAAATGCCATTTAATAAAAAAAAAATAAAAAAAGAAATGAGAGAAATTGTTCTTTGAATTGTTTCTGTCCTCCCACCTGGTCTCTGATTTTCAGCAATGAAATGATTTTTTTTTTTCCCATGAATTGACCTAAATCTCAAAAATGTCTGATGTTACTCAAACAGAAGCGTATAGTGTATTTGTTGGGCATCATGTTCCCCAGTAGAGTTTTGTGCAGGAGGCATTTTCAGCACCAGGACATTGTATGTTTATACCTTTTGTCATTGTAGTGGAGAAATGTGGCTCGTGAAAAAAAGTTTTAAATGGATTTCACTCTTCAAACTCTAAATATTCTTCTTTACTTCCTTTTTAAACATCTAAAAAAGACAGATTATACTTTTTTAAGCTATGACCCAGAGTAACTTCAAAATTCTTCACAAGCAGCTTTAAGCTATAAGCTCTTAAGATAAACATTCAGTGCTCACATGTTTCAAATCAACATGTTAAACTGAGTCAGCCTGTGAAGTGATACCTCTGTATAAACATGCTTTTCTATGCCTCCTTCCTCTCCAGAGATCCGTGAGGCTTTCAAAGTATTTGACAGAGACGGGAACGGCTTTATCTCAAAGCAGGAGTTGGGGATGGCCATGCGTTCACTGGGCTACATGCCCAATGAGGTGGAGCTGGAGGTTATCATCCAAAGACTTGACATGGATGGTACGTCTCTCACTCTGCTGCACATAATCCAACACATGCGGCTGTACAGTGACATGTTTGTACTGCTGTGGGTTTCATCAGGTGATGGCCAGGTGGACTTTGAAGAATTTGTCACATTGCTTGGTCCTAAAATCTCTAGTGCTGGCATGCCCGATAAGTTCCACGGGGCAGACTTCGATTCAGTGTTTTGGAAGGTAGACACTGTCATCATTATTATTGATCATGTCTAATCAAGTCCATATGAAGTTAAATCAAATGATTTAAATAGCAGTTATTTAAGCAGCATTATTAATTAGATTTCTTCATTTTCAAACTTGACAAAATACACCACTCTGATACTTACATCACATTTTGTTTAGTTGCGTAATCAAATAACTGTTTTTGCTTTGCTACTTCCTGCTGACCTGCAGCTTATGTGCATCACTGAGGAGCGTTCAGGCAGTTTTTCCTCTGCTGATGAAATCTTTCCTGTTTTCTGTGCTCCCAGTGTGACATGCAGAAACTGACAGTAGATGAGCTGAAGAGACTGCTGTACGATACGTTCCGCGACCACCTCACCATGAAAGACATCGAGAACATCATCATGACTGAGGAGAGCCACCTGAACAGTCCAGAGTCCCACGTGGACATTGACAGTATGTCTCATTAAGGATTTCATTCCACACATTGTTCAGACGTGTTTAAAGCTCTGTTGACTGGGTTTTTTCTAAATCTTTCCACAGCAAGCCCAACACAACAGGAAAAACACACGTGTGTGCGTAAAAGCCTGATTTGTGCCTTCGCTATTGCATTCATCATCAGCGTCATGCTCATTGCAGCAAATCAAATGCTTCGCAGAGGGATGAAGTAAAAACATGTCGCCAGCTTCTTCCCAAGAGATTTAAAAGCAAATGTTAACCAAACTACTTTATGGTTTTTTATTATTATATTTACAGTTGACACCCATGATGATGCTTCTCTCTATAATGCATGAAATGATGTCATGCCGTGGTTCTATATGGCTACTAATCATGTGATACCGTGGTAAAAAAAAAAAAGAGTGACGAAAAGGCATTTCAAGGGCTGATTAGTATCAAGAAAGTCATATTTCACGGATTCAAATTTCTGATGTTTTCTAGGAAATTAGACAGTGAACTCCAATAATCTGATATTTCAGTGTACAGTATGTGCTGCAACAATAGCTGTGCTGACTCAAAACCAAATAATGAAAGCAATACAAAAGAGAGCTAAACACTTGTAATTTGAAATCACAAGGTAAACCCAGAAGGACAACATAAAGACTGCAGACTGTCTCTGCTGCGTCTGTTTGCTGTCATGTGTCAAGATTTCAGGAAAAAAGTACAACTCAGATCCAGTTTAACTGACTTTGCTGAACCCAGACCACCTGTGATCTAATCTATCTCTCTGTCTGTCAGTCAGTCAGTCAGTCAGTCAGTCAGTCAGTCAGTCAGTCAGTCAGTCAGTCAGTCTGTCTGTCTGTCTGTCTGTCTGTCTGTCTGTCTGTCTGTCTGTCTGCCTGTCAGTCTGTCTGTCTGTCTGTCTGTCTGCCAGCCAGTGGTCCGTGGTGGATGATTCCTAATGAATCTGTTGGTCTGATTTGACCTCTAGCGCCACCATGAGGTGGACATACTTGGATATTTTTTAGTGCCTCATTACTATTTGATGGATCATCAGGTCGTCTATGCTAAACATTAGCATGTTAGCGCTGTCACTGATCATATTGAAGTAGAGTCTCACTGAGGTTGTCGCATGGCTTCAGGCCAGCACAGAGGGTTGTCATGGAATCATGCAAATGTGTCAGCTACACTGATTTCCTGCTTCTTAGATGTAATAGAGAAACAAAAAACACCCATTTCATATGTTGCAGCAGCATGTTATTATCCAACAAATCCCTGCTCAGCTTAAACTGATAGAAGGCACATCATATCTAAGCAAAAATGGATGTGAATAGAATTTTAAAAAGTGCGTGGGCCAATTTTTCTACAGTAAGAAGTACAAAGAACCAAACAATTGGAAAAAAAAACACGAGTGAAGAAGCACAGGAACACTCTGGAAAGCACTGAACAGAGCAGGATTGGAGGCATGCAGACACAAGCTGAGAACGTCACCTCCATGCTAGTATGGACTCCAGTCAACTTATCACCAAAACACAACAACACACTGCAAAACATGTCAGCATTTTCTCACAGTTGTTATTTCTAAAGCTCTGAAGAATAATCTTCTTGGCTGAGCAGTAAACTGAAGGCATGACACAACAGGAAATCACAAAACCCCTCCAGGAAATATCAGACAGGCGATGCACTTGGATGTTTATGTAAAACGCTCCAAGAAAAATATCCATCTTTTGACCACCGTACATATGTCTGTCTGTCTGACTGTCTGTCTGTCTGACTGTCTGACTGTCAGTCAGTCAGTCTCTGTCTGTCTGTCTGTCTGCCAGTCAGTCAGTCTGCCCTACGACTGATGAACATGTTTTATATTCAGTCTGCCTGCGTTTCGTGCACAACGTTGCTGCATATTTCAAAACTGTGCATCTCCAACAGGTGTGAGTCCTGCTGAGTCAGCGAGACCTGAGCTGAGACACCAGATATGAATATTTGGAAACAAGTTTAGTCAAAACTACGTAGCAATTTATAGCAAATGAGTATGAAGTCATTCACACGGCACACCTGCATGTTCACCCAATTAGAAATAAATGTGTTCTATGTGTGAGATCAAGTTTTGAATTCTGATATGGGTTCAAATAATTATGCAATTTGTAAAGTAAACATTGCAAAAAAAAAAAAATCTCAGTATTTGATATTTTCCTGTAAATGTTGATTATTTTTTTTTTTTGTGGAAGTGCAGATAAGATCAAAATACTAAATACTACTGCAGTATGCTGTGAACAATAATTTAACATATCATGGAAAATCTTGTTTTCTGGCTGTTACATGGACCCGAAAAACCATATTGTTTAAAGTATAACATGCTTATATTTTCTTACTTGGATAAGTAATACATTAAATCTGTGATTTTATTATAATAAATAAGCTTGATGTTTTATATAAAACATACTAAATGTACAAAAAAATGATCAGGTTTCTGAGGTATTATTTCCAGTTTCACTGGACATTCAGATACATGTTTGTGTATTATGGTCATGCACTTACGTTAACTTTTCTGATTTAAGGTTAATTTTTACTGAATGTCTTCTTTCATAAATATTTGTCAAGTTTGACAAGTTTTGCGAAATGCTATATACTTTTTCTTGCTGTTTTTATCTCAGTTTATCAAAGCTATACCACAAGAAGAAAAGTAGGAAACAGTGGGAGTTGATCTGGCAATAAAACTGGTATTAAACCTGGTATACAGCAGCTGTTTATGTAGAATCTATTGATATGGACATCACATTACCTCTTCATGTGAACATATCATGTAAGATATGGGTTTTGTGTGAATGTAGAAATGTAGTTACTGTGACAAATCTTGTCCTCTTCTGTATGTTACGGTGTTTCAATGAGCAGATTTATGTACACTTTGTTGACAGATTGTCTTAATTGTTGGTATAAATTTTATTTGGACTGTGGATGTTTTCTGTTCGGTGACTTTGTCATTTAGAGTTTTAAAAACTGGACTCTTAAACCATTCAAGTAACTCACGAAAGACCTGTAAAACAATGGGGAACTAGTGTGACCAATATTTCCCTTTTGACAGGGATGATTCTGATATGAAATATATTTTTAATTGAATTGACTTGTGAGTAAACCAGTAAGGATTTCTGTATCATCTCTCCTCTCCCTTGTTCTTGATAGATGTTCCTCAAACCTCCAGGTAGATTTGTTGTACCATCCTGTATGACATTATCAGTCATTTTAATGTCTAGATTAATAATATCCTGCACTTTTATTTCCGTAACTGTTCCTGCACATGTAGAGGTTCCTGCATCAGTTATACACTAATGTGAGTGGTGTCCAGATGCATGTAGTCCAATAAAAGCAAGTACATTAAACCTGAGCCACCTGCTTGTTATTTCTTCTTACAAATTAAAGAAGGAATATTCACTGAGGACATTTACACACAGTCGCACACGTATTTGATAGTTATCAAGTTCAAGAAGGAACGATGTGAGTGGAGCTGTTTGTCAGGGTGCAATTGTGAGTTTATTAAACAGTCAGTATTTCAGACAGGAGGGAAGAACAGCCAGAAAGAGTCTTCTTCTCGATGCCTTTGTTGGTAAATGGCTTTGATGCTTGACCCCCCACCAACAATCAATAACATGCCCTTGTGCATGTCCATGATATAAACAAACCGCGGGGACTCAATGAGAAGATTTTAACTCCATAGCGCCACTAGTGGTCAGAAACAACACAGGGCGCCTTTAACTGGGCGAGCAGATGGGTCAAATTTCAAGAAAGTCCAAGACATCTTTTACACAGAAGACTGTCAGAATTAGACAAAGTGGTCGTAAACATAAAACACTGAGCACTTTAATGAAGAGTCTGCTGGTCAATGACATACCTTGTCTGGCTTATGGAGTATCTGCATCTCAGTATAAACTCAGCTAAGAAGAATAACCAATTTAGAGTTTGGAATAGCAATTAAGATTAAAAATACATTACTCAGAAATCAAAGGGATGTGCCAGGCCCTCGCGGCAAAAGAAATATTTAACTTTCTGAAAATTAAATCTCATTATAAAATTCAATCCAGGGTTTCACTTTGCCATTGTTACTTTTTAGGAAGTGAAATGTCTTCGAGTGACTGGCTTAGAAATAAAATGAAGTCGTGAGATCAGGGAATCCCCAAGTGATGCAGCACAGAATTAAAACCATGACTTCAAACTTAAATCTTTAGGGGCGTCTCACTTTGATTTGGTGCAGCAATCAACACATCGTCAAGCTGATGTTGTCACAATGTCAGATTTGATCAGCTGTATCGTTACTGCTAATCAGAAATACTTTACTCTTTTAAAATCAGCTGTTGTGAATAATAAAACCGGAGTCTAAAATGTACAAAATGTTTCTATTAGTGTGCAGAATGAAACGCCTCATTCCTATTATTTACATGAGAAACGGAAACCGACAGCGTTTTAGTAGCAACTAAAAACCTCATTTCATTTGACAAACCTTCCAGTAGAAATATGAGGCCGTGTCTTGTTTCAGAATCATTCCTCCTCCGATTAAAGTCTCATATCCACTTACCAGTGATTTGAACTGCAAAGTGAAAGTCTCTCAACCCCATTCAGAGTTGGTTTGGACTCTCCATCCGCCAGGAGGAGGAGGTCGGAGTGAAGGAGGGAGGTCAGGAACGGAGAGGAGGTGTGGAGGTATTTCACTTTCAGCTTGACCCTCTTCACTGTCTTCCTTGTTTTGTGGATCTCTGCAGAAATGAATAATTGAACAGGTGAGTTATAAATTGAAGGGATCAACATCAGTCATGCTGACCACGTAGGTGGAAGCGTTGAGACACAAATGAACGTACGTACCCTTTGCTACCGAGGGCCGATCGCTTCTTTTCCCTCCTCACGATCCATTCTTCGACACTTCGCCCGGGAACGATCCCGTCCTCAGCGTCCTCTCTGTGCTGTCTCTCACCTGGAAACAAAGGACTAATCTCACTCCTCTCAACATGTCGTACTCATCTTCTTTTAAATGTTTTCAGGGAATTTACAATTCAGTGCGTTTCCTTCTGTTTTTAATTCAGTTTGAAACGCAGCATCTGCAAAGTTATAAATGTCCAACAGCTGTGTTATAGACAGCAGCAAGCTGGCGAGTAAAACGCGAAATGTTCACGTCAATTTAAAAAAAGGATTTTAATAGGAATAATATTTATCAATTACAAATGCAATGCGTATTAACACATGTGGCCTATTGCTTTAAAGGTCTTTCGTGTATTTCCTTGAAAAGTCGATCACGCAGCAGACAGCCTACCTTCCACCTGCCTTTTCAAATTAAACAGCTCTTCTTCGGACATGTGAGAAAATCTGCAGTTGGGGCCAAAATCACAAATTCCTAAAACAAAAGAAAAAGAAAAAGAAAAAAAAAGTTATTACAAATACAATTTCCTGGTTGATGATTAATAAAGGTGTCGTCCGACTGTTGGTTACCTTTTTGGAGAAACTTCCGGCAGGGTTTCTTGGTTTGTTCATCATACAAAATGGCTGCGGTGTCTGTAAAGGGAAATGATTGTTTCCATGGTGATTGTTTGTTTACATTATTTTCACGATAAAATAAACAGTCTGGCCGCCAAGATGACATCATGACATGCTTCATTCTCCAATCACAATCTCATAAATGACTTGTCACCTTAAAGAGTAAGTTGTTATAAATGGGATCGAGTTGAGAGAAAAAATACATCAAAACATTTCGTGTCGTAACATTTAACAAGTAATTTGCCCGATTTCTCAGAAACAGAGTCTCACCTCTGAAATGGTCGAACCAGGCTTTCTTGGCTCTGTGATGCTGAACGCCGTTCAGATGTTTCTTCCTGTTGTGCATGTTGTCCTGGAAGCAGCGGTCGCAGTAGTCGCAGTAGTACCTCTTACCCATGATGCACCTTGTGTTCACGCCACCTTTCAAACAGCTGCCAGTCAGGGACAAACTGTTTGGACATCAGACGGCGAAAGAACCGTTTGTGTGACGAGTGAGCAAACAGGTTCATATAAACTATAGAAGGTTAGGTCGTTACTTCATTATTTATTATATTAAATACCACAAATATAAATATTATATTTATACATATTTAATGTATTATTAATCCCCGAGGGGATGGTGTTCAGATTTAGAAATAAAATGATTACGTGGGAGGTTAAAACATTCAGACACGTCATGAGAACACATGACAGTAATTTAATGAGATATCCTCGTGATCGGTCCGATCTTCCTGTGGTCGTCATGGTGATGGTGATGTCATGGTGATGTCATGGTGATGTTTTTAAACTCCGTCTACATTCATGAGGTTGTTTCCACATCCTTCATGATTCAGCTGCTCTCATTAAATTAAATCATTAAACATTAAGTGTTTAACTTCATTAGTTTGCTCCTTGTTCTTAAAATATGTCGACGTGCTGTCAGTCATCCTGTCCATGTCTGTGATTGGTCAGCTACAAACTCCTCCTCTTTTACGTGAACGTCCTCAGAAAGATGACGTCACTCGATCTCAATGATCAGCTGATCAGCTCAGATGAACAAAGTCTGGATGTGTGGAACCGGAAGTAGTAGACCATCTTAACCCGGATGTAGTAGACCATCTTAACCCGGATGTAGTAGACCATCTTAACCCGGATGTAGTAGACCATCTTTCAGCAGCGTCTCTAACTAATAACATGAACTCCGTCCGGTCGTCTTTCTTTTGCTGCCATCTTGTTTCTAAGAGTCCAACAGCTGTTCTGTCTCTGAACAGCTGTTCTGTCTCTGAACAGCTGTTCTGTCTCTGAACAGCTGTTCTGTCTCTGAACAGCTGTTCTGTCTCTGAACAGCTGATGGAAACAGACATGATGAAATGTTTGTGAACCGGAAGTTAGCGTAACCTGGTGTAGCAAACATTAGCTGGTTAGCTAACATGCACGTGGACTTCCGTCCTCGTGTCTTCATCTGAAGATCAATCAAGACAAGAAAGAATATAAAGTACCTTCGACGAAGCTTCCTGCGTCCTCGGTGACGTTTCTTTGATAAAACGTCCCGCTCAGGTGTGCTAGCTCAGGTGTGCTAGCTGCACGCTCAGGGTTCCCAAAGCGGAAGTTACCCTACTTCCGCTCAAATTACCCTACTTCCGCTCCTGCGCAGTGTGCACAACACCACCGTCATGGCGCTGACGAAGTCCGTTTATAACGCGCTCTTCAGGAGGACCTCCACCTTCGCTGTGACCATCATGGTTGGAGCCGTTTTCTTCGAGCGGTTGTTCGACCAAGGCGGCGACGCCATCTTCGAGCAGATGAACCGCGGGGTGAGTTTGACCCCGGTGACCTTGTCGGGACGGAGCTATGCTAAGCTAGCTTAGCCGCCGAACCGAGCGACCCTTTGAGAACTTTAATATTCAGATTAAATATCTGACGTTTGTGATTTATTACAGAAACTATGGAAACACATCAAACACAACTACGAGAACAAAGAAGGAGAATAGCACGCGGCTAAGGAGGAGACCGGAGGAGACAGGAGACAGGAGGAGACCGGAGGAGACAGGAGACCGGAGGAGACAGGAGACAGGAGGAGACCGGAGGAGACAGGAGGAGACCGGAGGAGACAGGAGACAGGAGGAGACAGGAGGAGACCGGAGGAGACAGGAGACCGGAGGAGACAGGAGGAGACAGGAGGAGACAGGAGACCGGAGGATGTGAGGAGGTCCGGCCCTCCGCGGGGCCTCGTCCCTCTTGTTTGTACATTGTTAAATTAAAAGTGATAATATCTTAAAAATCTCATTGTTTTGATTGATCATAATTAAAAACACGTGTCAGTGCAGTTATTGTCAAAGCATGTTGACATTAAGTTTCCTCAATATTAATATAATATTAATGTCATAGGAATATAATATTAATGTAATATTAATATAATGTGAATGTAATATAATTTAATATTAATATAATATAATATCAATGTAATATCAATGTAATATTAATATAATATTGATGTAATATTAGTATAATATTAATTTAATGTAATATTGATGTCAAGAGCATCACATATAGAATCTAATGAAATGAGTATTTTGGTGAAGCGGAGGAGTTTCTGCTTCAAAACATACAGTTAATACATGTTTGTGTGTTTTACATAATCCACACATCTTATAGGTTTTCTTATTTCTTTGACATCATATCAAAGTCATCAGAACAGAATTGTTCAGGTTGTGTTCGTGTCCCGTTTCTCAGCAGATTTGTGGGTTTGGATCATAAATCATGTCATTCGACAGCCTTAAGTGGAATAATATTTCCACTAACAACATTAAGTAATACGACTGATAATCTTGGTGCAGGTTGGAGATGCAGTCACAGTTCATTATACTAAGAGACTGTACTGAAATCACTTGAATGAAAAGGTGGGCCACGTTATTAATATGTTAGGACTTCCAAAGAACCACTGGATGTTTTGCTGAGCAGCACTGAAGAATTAATTATCTCTTTTAGGTGTCAACAAATAATCATTGCTGATGTCTGAACAGAGGATAATATGTACACATGCTCCAGTTTAACTGTGAGTCTGGTTAATGATAAACACACCTGTCAACAAGCATTCAAATGCATTACATACAACTGCACTTCAGTGTCAGGCCTGTAGGAGGCGCACTAAACCTGCCTGTTCTACTGAATAATAAGGTAGGTAGGTAGGTATTTACTTTATTAATCCCGGAGGGGACTTTTTTTTCGCTACAGCAGCATACAGAAGCAATAAGATAATAATAGAAACAATAGAATAAAATAATAGAATAGAATAATAGAAAAGCAATAAAATAAAATAGTAAATAGCAGTAAAAAAATATAAAATGCACAGTATATACAGTACAGTATATATCTATATATATATAATATACAACAAACCAAGAAACGCAGTCAACAGTGTTATTGTACTGTGATGGATTTTGCCAGAGGTGAGTTATTGTACAGTCTTATTGTAGTGGGCAGGAATGATCTCCTGTATCAGGAATGATCTCCTGTATCTAGAATGATCTCCTGTATCAGGAATGATCTCCTGTATCAGGAATGATCTCCTGTATCTGGAATGATCTCCTGTATCAGGAATGATCTCCTGTATCAGGAATGATCTCCTGTATCTAGAATGATCTCCTGTATCAGGAATGATCTCCTGTATCTAGAATGATCTCCTGTATCAGGAATGATCTCCTGTATCAGGAATGATCTCCTGTATCTAGAATGATCTCCTGTATCAGGAATGATCTCCTGTATCTGGAATGATCTCCTGTATCAGGAATGATCTCCTGTATCTGTCCTTGTGACAGCGGAGCTGGAGGAGTCTTTTGGAGAACGTCCTCCTCTGTCCCTGCAGCAGGTGGAGAGGGTGGTCAGGATTATCCAATATGGACAATAGTTTGTTCAGCGTCCTCCTCTCCACCACCTTTTCCAGACTGTCCAGTTTGTAGCCGATGATGGAGCCGGCCTTCTTAACCAGTTTGTTAAGTCTGTTGGTGTCTCCGGCTCCAATGCTGCTCCTCCCCAGCAGACCCCAGTGAAGTACAGTTCACTGGCCACAACAGATGGTAGAACATCTCCAACATCTCGCTGCACACATTGAAGGATCGAAGTTTCCTCAAGAAAAAGAGTCGACTCATCACCTTCTTGTAGACAGTGTTGATGTTGGTCTTCCAGTTCAGTCTGTTGTCATGGAGACACCAGGTACTTGTAATCCTCAACCATGTCCACCTCCTCTCCCAGAACTCTCAGCGGTTGTGGAGCCGTCGTCTTCCTCCTGAAGTCGACCACCATCTCTCTGGTCTTGGCCACGTTCAGGAGGAGGTGATTTCTACCCGCCCACTCCACAAAGTCCTCCACTACTGCCCTGTACTCCTCCTCCCGTCCATCCCTTATACACCGTCCACTGCAGAGTCATCAGAGAACTTCTGCAGATGTCTTGACTCTGAGTTGTTCTGGAAGTCAGTTGTGTATAAGGTGAACAGGAAGGAGACAGAACAGTTCCCTGAGGAGCTCCAGTACCACTGACCACCGTATCAGACAGCACACTGCCCAGACGGACAAACTGTGGTCTGCCTGTCAAGTAGTCAGTGATCCAGGAGACGGTGGACGTGTCCACCCCCTCCACCACCACCACCCGCAGCTTCTCACTCAGCAGCAGTGGTTGGATGGTGTTGAATGTACTGGAGAAATCAAAGAAAGTGATTCTCACAGATTCACCGGTTCCATCCAGGTGAGACTGAGCTCGTTGCAGCAGGTAGATGATGGCGTCGTCCACTCCCACATGAGGCTGGTACGCAAATTGCAGAGGGTCCAGAGAAGATTTCACCAGCGGCCTGAGGTGGGCCAAGACCAGCCTCTCCAGCACCTTCATCACATGAGATGTGAGGGCAACCGGTCGGTAGTCGTTGAGGCCAGATGGAGTCTTCTTCTTGGGGACAGGAACCAGGCAGGACGTCTTCCACAGCACCGGGACCTCCTCCTGCTTCAGGCTCAGGTTGAAGAGGTGTTGTAGGACCTCAGCCAGCCGGACGGCGCAGGTCTTCAGGACCACGGGGCTGATGCCGTCAGGTCTTCAGGACCCCGGGGCCGATGCCGTCAGATCTTCAGGACCACGGGGCTGATGCCGTCAGGTCCTGCAGCCTTGCGCTGGTGGATTCTCTCCAGCTGTCTCCTAACCTGGCCAGTCGTCACAGAGAGAGGGGTGAGGGGTGAGGGGGGGGGGGAGTCAAGGTGTCGATGGAGGAAGAGCCCTTTGAGATTGAGGGCTCTATGCAGTTCACCAGGGGGCGCAGAGGGAGGAGGGGGGGAGGCAGCAGAGGTGTTTGGGAGGTGTGGTGTGTGGAGGAGACAGATGAGGGTGGTGAACTAAACCTGTTGAAGAAACAGTTTAGTTTATTTGACCTCTCCAGGTTCCCCTTGGTTGTTCCTCTCCAGGTTCCCCCTGGTTGTTCCTGTCCAGGTTCCCCTTGGTTGTTCCTCTCTTGGTTCCCCTTGGTTGTTCCTCTCCCGGTTCCCCCTGGTTGTTCCTCTCCAGGTTCCCCTTGGTTGTTCCTCTCTTGGTTCCCCTTGGTTGTTCCTCTCCCGGTTCCCCCTGGTTGTTCCTCTCCAGGTTCCCCTTGGTTGTTCCTCTCTTGGTTCCCCTTGGTTGTTCCTCTCCAGGTTCCCCTTGGTTGTTCCTCTCCAGGTTCCCCTTGGTTGTTCCTCTCTTGGTTCCCCTTGGTTGTTCCTCTCCCGGTTCCCCCTGGTTGTTCCTCTCCAGGTTCCCCTTGGTTGTTCCTCTCTTGGTTCCCCTTGGTTGTTCCTCTCCAGGTTCCCCTTGGTTGTTCCTCTCCAGGTTCCCCTTGGTTGTTCCTCTCTTGGTTCCCCTTGGTTGTTCCTCTCCCGGTTCCCCCTGGTTGTTCCTCTCCAGGTTCCCCTTGGTTGTTCCTCTCTTGGTTCCCCTTGGTTGTTCCTCTCCCGGTTCCCCCTGGTTGTTCCTCTCCAGGTTCCCCTTGGTTGTTCCTCTCCAGGTTCCCCCTGGTTGTCTCTCTCTCCCCTTGAACCCAGTAATCTCCTTCATACCGGTCCACACCTCCCTCACGTTGTTCTGCTGGAGTTTGGCCTCCAGCTTCCTCCTGTAGGAGTCCTTGCACTCCCTCATCTTCTCCTTCAGGTGGCGCTGCACTCTCCCGAGCTCCTCCCTGTCCCCAGACCTGAAGGCTGCGTTCTTCTTATTAAGAAGAACTTTCAGGTCCCTGGTGATCCATGGTTTATTGTTGGGGAAGCATTTTACAGTCCGGGATGGTACGGTGGTGTGTTCACAGAATTTAATGTATTCTGTGATACAGTCCGTCCTGCTGTTGATGTCCTCTCCATGTGGTCCACACAGCACGTCCCAGTCCGTGGACTCAAAGCAGTCCTGCAGGGCGTCTTTGGCCTCCTGTGTCCACCTCCTCACAGTCCTGGTGGACACAGGCTGCCTCTGCACCAGGGGGACATACCTGGGAGTCAGCAGGACCAGGTTGTGGTCTGATCTACCAAGGGGGGGGGGGGGGGGCAGTAGTACTGTATGCATCCATGGCATTAGCATACAGTAAGTCCAGAGTTTTATTGTTCCTTGTGGGGCAGTTCACATACTGGTGAACAGTTGGCAGTACTTTATCCAGACTGGTTAAAGTCTCCAGTAACTAACAAAAATGCACCGGGATGCTGAGTCTGAAGTTTGGACACCGTGGAGTGGATGGTGTCCACTGCTGCCTCTACGTCAGCTGATGGAGGAACGTAAACAGTGATAACAATGGCGGACGTGAACTCCCTCAGCAAATAATAAGGGCGCATCCCCACGGCGAGCAGTTCAATGTCCGGGCTACAGAAACGTTCCTTCACACACGTGGTCGGGATTACACCACCTCTCGTTCACATAGACTGCAATCCCTCCACCTTTCTTCTTGCCGCTGCGAACAACGTCTCCGTCCCCCCGAACAGTCCTGAAGCCGGGTACGGCCGCGCTGTGGTCCGGGAGATGTGAGTGCAGCCATGTCTCGGTGAAACACATGATGCTGCACTCCCGGTACTCTCTCTGGGTTTTTACCAGCACCGAGCTCGTCCGTCTTGTTGGCCAATGACCTCACGTTCCCGTTAAGATCTCCGGTACCGCTGGTTTATATCTCCTCCTCTTCACCTTCATCTTAGCTCCGGCTCTGTAACCCCGCCGTCTTCTCCGAAGTTCATCGGGGATCTCAGGCCTCGCTCCGGGCAGCAGCAGTAGGGCTACTCAGCGCGATCAGCTGATCACGAGAGTAAACAATAACAGAGCCCCCATTCAGAAAAGAGGAAAAATTACGGTCCATTACGGTCCGTTAACTGAACACACGAGAGAAAGAAAAAAAAAAACAACAACTCCGAAGAGGAGAAAGGCTTAAAAATACTAATAATACTAATAACAAGGGGAGTTATAATAATAGCGATCATATAATATATATTATATAATATATAATAATCGATAATAAGAGCTGTGTTCATCACTGACGGCTCACAGCCTGATTTAATTACAATGGGCTCCAAAAATGAATAAATCAAATGCTGAATTCGACCGAAGAAACAAGTCTCAATGTCTTTAGATCCAGAAACAAGGAGAATCAGTGTTCACATCCAAAGCCCTTAAAAACATGTTCAGTTCAAATGTTTTACGTCGCTGTAGTGCAGAGTTGATCTGAATGTAATGTTATCATGATGTCATGAAACCATATTTACAACTCAAATAAGCTCAAACGAGCTTTAAGTCAGGTGTCAAATTGAAGAAAAGAAAACATGTTATGTACACATGCTGCAGTGTAAACTGCTATATTAGTTTAATGCATTAACTCAAGATACATTTTAAAAAAAAAAAACAGCAATCAGTAAATAGCATCTTTCAACCAACCCCACAGTTGTGTTACCCACAGGCTGACGCCCAGCTCTGACAAGTACTGTATTTCAGGTGTGAGCATTTTTTCACAAGTTGTCCTGAATTTGGGATCCATATCTTCCTTCATGTTGTATCCCAGGATGGAAGTCTCTCCAATGGGCTGCCAGGGCAGGAAGCGTCTGTTCTGAATCCTCCGGGCTTCAACTGCTCCACCCTCCATACAGATGGCCTTCATCTCAGCATTCCTCCTCCCCAGCCGGTCCACCTCCTGCTTCATTCTGTCTCTCCCGTAAGCCTCCACTCGGGCCCAGAAGGTTGCATTAAAGTGCTGATAAAGTCTCCAGTCTGCCCCGTTCCACTCTAAAGCTTTGGCTCTCATCTCAGGGCCGAGCAGGGACACAGAGGACCTCTTGCGAGCATTGAGTTTAAAATGCAGGATGTCCTCGGTGGTCCAACAGAGCAAATCCTTCAGCAGAATGAGAGACTCCTCAAAATATTCTGCTATGAGCACCAGGTGAAAACAGTTCGATAAGTTCTGAATATTGGTCTTCACGCTCGGATCATCAGCCTCAAGGTTGTTATCAAAGCCAAAGTCAAAAAAGAGCAGATTTTTAAGATAGAAGGAGTTGTAGGCCGTTGGACTGTAGAAGGCCTGAGGATCATTCAGGAACTCTGCCAGCTTGTTCTCTCCACTGATCCTCCACGTGATGGGAACCGCTCGGTGGTAGTAGTGGAAGGCCGACTCAAAGAGGTCGGCTGGGTCCCGTAGGATGGTGATGTACGCGGCGTCGGGAGGCAGCAGCTTGGCCACCTCTTGGTGGTCGAAGCGCATGTGGTTACAAATGATGTTGAAGCAGTCTCCGGGCCTGTAGTCCTTCACCTGGGAGCACAGGAACGGCGACGGGTAGAGGAAGTCATTGCGCCCATCAGGGAACGCAAACCTAAGCTTGTGCTTCTCTCCAAACCTGAAGAGGATGTTGAGGATGGTGCTGCTCGCAGTTTTGTGGGTCTTCATGAACACAATGTTGACTTTGGGGGCGCAGACTTCAGATTGGGAGTTTGCTCTTTGGGAGGGCACCGCCAGGCTGGTCAGTTTAGTCGTTCTGAGAGGACACGTGTCTTCTTGGGAGCCCCTGAAAGTAAAGTATATGGTTAAGTACGCTGACTTATCTTAACGAAACAATGCTTTAGTCTTAAATCTTTACCTTATCTTCACTCGGCTTGGGCTCGTCAAGCAGTACAGCACCAGCATGATGTTGGACAATAACAACCAGGGAATCAGCCG
This sequence comes from Brachyistius frenatus, assembly GCF_029030835.1. NCBI lineage: Eukaryota > Metazoa > Chordata > Actinopteri > Embiotocidae > Brachyistius > Brachyistius frenatus. The sequence continues at coordinate 219,918 of NW_027210721.1, forward strand.
TCGTATTACAGCTGTGCACTTTATTCCTTTGATGCCAGACATGATTCAAATCCAAATAGGAACCTGATTTTAAAATCAGAGAGCAGACAGTTGTCTTCATGTAACATACAGAAGAGGTTGTTGATCCACAGCCTGCTGGATCGTCCCGTGTTTGTTGTGTTCTCATTGAACCAATGAGCATCAAGCTCATAAACATTCCCGCTCTGTGGAAATTTATTATACAGAAGCCAACTACCCTCTTACCTCATCCCTCAATGCACTGGTGGAACTATGATTTACAAAATGCCAAGTCTTGGCCAGGCCATATTTGAATTAAATGTTGGTTTGTAGTCTTTATTAGTGCTAAAAAGAAAAGGTCATCATACGATAAACAGTAGGAAAACAGATAATACAGATAATAACGATAAGGAAGGAAACTGCTGCATCATCCTTTCTGTTAAATAAAACACAAAGCCCCCATGTTGACACTTTAAACATGTTGACTGTTCCTCAATTTCCTTTTAAAAAAACATCCAAAAGGAAAAAAGAACATAGCTTTTAATGTATAAAGGATCTTACAACAATTTGGTGCTCACTTTAGGAAAAATGCAGTGGAAGAAGAAATTGAGAAAATATCTAAATACGTTTTCTGGACTGATGTTTACTGCTGATTGAAAAGAAAAAACCTTGTCGTCTGATTCATGTAGTCAGTTTGTTACATGTCATGAGAACACCTCTTATGTGAATATCTCACCATTAAGAAGAAAGAAATGAAACAAAGAAAATCAATTTGATTGAGGCCCACACATTTGGAAGTTGGGTTCAAGACTTCTTTTGAAAATCAAAACTGTCAGACTATAAATAAAATGGTAAATCAAATAATAAATCAAAGAAGAACACAATTTATGGAAATATTTGTAGAAGAAAAAGCAGTAGAGAGCATTCCCTACCTGGAGACGACAGCATCAGTGTCACGCTGATGACGGTCTACAAGTTGAAAGAAAACCTTTTGTTCAGCGTTCTGTTCAGACTCCCTGAACAGGTTTCTGATTTGTTGCTGGGAGGATTGAAAAAGGTCAAATGTAAACTCTCCTCCCACAGGGGCTGGAACAGTTTGTAAGATAGGCTGCTGAGGAAGCTGTCAGCAACCCTATACGATGGACCACTAATGTGTTCATATGTCTGACCAAAACATGCCTGTAAAATATACAGGGATTAAACGTAGTCTGAGACTAGAGACTGAACTGCTCATGTATCTAATGTATAATGTACAATGAGCGTGACAGCAACGCACCTGTTGTACATAGAGCAGTGTGTGCAAAGCCGACCCAGCGGGGTGTTGTGGGGCGGACCGGCTGGTCTATCTGGCGCAGGTGCTGCTGCCGCCTTCGGCTGAATCATTGATTTCAGTAGGTCACATCGATCTGACTGACGGAGCTCCAGTTTACTTTGCTGACATCAGAGAACGTCAGAGGACAATCACATCACCTGGTTCACTGCAAGATAAGAGCAGGGTTGAATCTGGGGTTGCTAGACGAAAGGCTGCCTGCAGTGACTGAAGCTAGAGTTTGCACAACTTTAAGATTACAGAAGATCATTTTAAATTATTGTCAGTCATCTCTGAATTTTAAACTCTACAGATTCTCCCCCAACAACAAAGAAACTTCACATCTTTCCTGCACAGTAATATTTTGGGCCACTTCTAATATTCCAAATCTGTTCTCCTTTCCTGTTGACTGTAGTTTATTGTGTGAATCACCAATTTTACATATTTTTACAAGTGTAAAAAAATTGTGTACAGCAGTGAAGTGGAAACAAACCAAAAATAAAACAAAAATGAAAACAATCAAAGCAAATGCAACAAATAAAAAAATGAGAAATTCATACCAGGTCAGACAATCAACCGCAGTGTTAGAACAGACCTCCAGATTAATGGATCTGATGGTTATGGACTATTGCCATTAAATTAATAATAATCATTATTGTTGGTATTGTATTAGAATTATGTCAAAAAATGACCAAAAAATAAATGAGACTTTCTACTGCTGCTATATTAAAATGTTAGGGCTGTGTCTGAACTATTGTAGTGCAAAATACAAGCATTAGAGAAGCTGTGACAGACAGTTTCTAAATGAATTATCTATGAAAAAGGTTTAAGGAGATTTCACATTTTCAGGAGTGGATTTATTTTCAGTCTCACAGAACTGAAATGATTCAAAGATGTTGGAGAGTGCAGAGAATAAATAATCTGACGCAACCGGTCTCTATAATAACGTGCTGCAGACAGCTGCTCCTCCCATGCAGTTTATGCAACAGTGCTCTTACAGTTCCTGGGTGAAGTCACCTTAGAGTTACAGCAGTGATCCGTTATTAGTTATCAGAACATTTTGGAACACAAGTTGTAATAGTTTCTGTTTTTCTGCTTTAAACAAGTTTGACAGCCAGAAGACGTTCTCGACCTCAGAAAATGAAAGCGAGGACCATCTGGCACGTCAACAATAACAGCAGCTGAAGACTGGATGACTGGACCATCCTTTGTTTGGAGTCAGAGAATAAATGAAAGCTGGGAACTAAAAACAATTACTTCCAAAACACAGCTAGTTGTCGTGTTTGCATACATCCACAGGACCTCTTAGATGTGACCGGCTCTTTGTCTTGAGGACATCAATGTGAGACATCATGACAGATTAAAAGGAGGCTCATCTGTTGCAGCATTTACTGTTTTTACTTTAATGAAACACATCAGGACCTAAATATACAGTACAAATATAGATCTTTACAAATCTCAGTCATTTTTTATGTTCTCAAAGTTACTACCTTCCACAATAAGTAGACATCTATTTGTTCATACAGTGATACACAATACCAGCAATAAACATGCTAATCAAAACCATTTACACTCCCCTCAGAGGGAGGAACACTACAGCGTTTTACAGTAGATGATTGATTCCAGTTAATCTTGTTAAACCAATCATGAGGCACTTTTAAGTGAAAGTTACATAAGACAGACATCCAACAAAACATTTTAAAAAGCACATGACAGGTTTTACAGTATGTACAAATAGGCCAGCTTTGGTATTCAAACATATACATTATACTTTTCTTAGCCTCCACTGAATAACTCCATTCTGAGCATCAATAAAATATCACCTTTAGAGACACAAACACGAAAAGAGCAGCATGTTTTTCAGTGTTGTGTTGGACTATGGCCTGTTTTAAAGTTAAATAAACTGATGTGATTTAGAGAACAATATCAATCTTCACTTCTTAATGGAGAAGCAGATGTATGATGATCGCAGAGCTTTAAACACCTCTTTATTGCATCAACTTCTAAAAGCCATCTATTGCAGCCCATACTAAACTAAAGTCACCTGTCAATCAATTCTTCTGTGCTGTGCAGCAACCCAATGACAGACACTAATCTACTGCAAAGGCAGCTAGCAGCCTGTGCTACGCTGAAGCCGGTGGAATGCTTACAGACACATCGCAGGTAAACGTTGTGGTCCTGAGACTTAGTACACAGGCTTGTAGAAAAGCTGCCCACCCAGCAGTCTGCGCTTCAGCTCCTTCCACAGCAGGCTGCGCTCCCGCTGCGATCCCTTCATGAAGCCGCGGTTCTCCTGGGCGCGGCGGGACAGGTAGGGGATCACCTCGTTGACGGGGCCGTACGGGACGTACTTGTAGACAGGAAAACCCGCTTGACCTGTTTTCAGCAGAGCAAAGAGACGAGAGAAAACTTCCTGAAATATATCGATATAGAAGTGAAATAATGGTGCAGTAGACTGAAATATGACTTCATTTATTGTAAATAAACACTATATTAAGATAACAATGATGTGTAAAATAAGAGCAGAAAAAAGTTTAGGTTCACCGGAGCATCAACTGTCAATATTCATCTGCATAAAACGAATCATTTCATCAGTACAAGCAGACACAAAGTCTGAACAGTCGAAGCTCGGGGAGCTTCACTGGCATGATGTTGAAGTAGTGGCTCAGTTCCCAGAGCTCCTTCTGGGCTGCTTCATCATGTCCACATAAATGGTGCCTTCAGGTTTCACATCAGAGCACGTTGTGATTTAACTACCGTCCGATGTCCGTCACGCGTTCACGCCGGACGCCCGCCTCGTTCACGCCCGCCTCGTTCACGCCGGACGCCCGCCTCATTCACGCCCGCCTCGTTCACACCCGCCTCGTTCACGTCCGCCTCGTTCACGCCCGCCTCGTTCACGCCGGACGCCCGCCTCATTCACGCCCGCCTCGTTCACACCCGCCTCGTTCACGCCCGCCTCGTTCACGCCGGACGCCCGCCTCGTTCACGTCCGCCTCGTTCACGCCGGACGTCCGCCTCGTTCACGCCCGCCTCGTTCACGTCCGCCTCGTTCACGCCGGACGTCCGCCTCGTTCACGCCCGCCTCGTTCACACCCGCCTCGTTCACGCCCGCCTCGTTCACGCCGGACGTCCGCCTCGTTCACGCCCGCCTCGTTCACACCCGCCTCGTTCACGTCCGCCTCGTTCACGCCGGACGCCCGCCTCGTTCACACCCGCCTCGTTCACCCTAACCCTAACCCTAACCTCCGTGGCCACGTGACCGTGTGATGCAACAGTCCGTGAGTCCGTGACTTCAGCGTTTACTTTTCGTATCCGAGCTGAGTGCAACGTACCGAGCGGGAAGCTGATCTGGTCACACATGCCCAGCAGCTGTCCAAAGTAAACTTTATTCTCAGTGGGTAAGAGGCCCATCTCATTCATCCTGAAAAACAGAGAAACACGTGTTACATAGTCAGACCTGCAGTGTAGTATTCCAGCCTTGATGCTCCCGTTCTGTAAACCCGATAATTACTTTGGAAAGTCGACAAGGAATAAGTTTTACTTGATATCGCTGGCATTAGTTTAAACTATCGGGGTTAATCCTGAATGACAGGTTTGTATATTCAGATCAAATCTGCACTCACTACACGACAAATGTTTAACTGGCTTTGAATGTTTCATGCGAGACTGAAGCACAACCTACATGTCAAGAGTGAACTTCACTGTTTCCTCGTTGTGAGTTGCCACCATGATATTTGCGTTCCTGCTGTGTTCAATCTCCTCCAGCACAAACTCCAAGCACCTGGACAAACAACACGGCAGACGCTTGGCATTTATACTTTTTCTATCAGAATCACAAAGGGCCTTGATCAGAATTCAAGACTTACTTGTGATACATCCTGTTCGTGGCCTCGTAGTCTGGGTTTATTGGGTCTTCGTAGCCAATCTCCCGGGCTCTGGCTCTCTCCTGGTACATGTAGGCTCCACGCACGAGTTTGGCCCCAAAGTACCAGCCCTCCCGTCGAGACAGCTCGACATCCACGGTCACATTGTCATAAGCTTCCTGACAAGAATGAACCGAGAAAAAAACACAAAGAGTCACGTCAACCGTCTGTCATGTCTCCACATAACATCCAAAAGTTTGAATGCTAAGCTTTTCTATCCATGAAGTTTGTATGGAGGTCATTTCATTCACTACAGAAAACTTCACTATCTCATTATATCTTATTATAGCTTGACTAACTCTTGCTTCGAGATAAAACACCACACGATCAACTTTTCAGGCAGGAATCTGCACCAGTATTGACAGATTTTGGTCTCTTTTTTTCTTTAATTGAGCAGGTGAAATAATCCACGATTAGAAAACTGTCGTCTCACCTTGAGGTAACACTGGTACGTGTTGAAGATCACCGGCTTTTCTCTGTTGAATTTCCTCTGCATTTCCAGCGCCAGTCGGCTGATAGCTGGTTGGAAGTACGTCTGTTCGGCGTCCACCATCAGCCGGACCTCGTTCTCCATCGCATGCTGTAGCGCACAAACAATATTTCTCCATTTTTTTTCTTCTGCAGCTGCAAAAGCATCTTTTACTTTTACATAAACAGACAACAAAAGAAATGATAAGTAGTGAAACATAAACACAGTACAACTGAAATCGCTGATCACCCCCCCCCCACACACACACACACACACACACCATCACAATCACCACAAAGAATTCATAGCACATTAACTTTTTTTTATATCTACAGTATTTATAGTTTAAATGGCAGATTTTATGCCTCTATATTGTAAGTGGTACAAACCATTAACGTGCAGAAGACAAACAGGGCAGTTAGCGAATATAGTTCTGTTCTGATTTGTTTCATTTCATTGAACCAGGGCTTTGATCACAATAAACTGGGCTTAGATTCCTGTATGTCCTCTGATCATTATTCCATAAATCCACATTGTTTGTTTGGTATGCTCACCTTGGCCAGAACGTCCATCCTCTGCAGCATCCTCTTCATCTGCTTCTCCTCCTCAGCTGTGAACATGTCCAACAAAGGCTCCAGCTGACCTGTCTGCACAACCCAAACACAAGCTGTTGACTTTGCTTTCTTCATGATAAGAATGAACCACAAACTTTATCTGCTTGCGACATGTGGGAGCGGTTGTGTCAGGAGGGTGGGGGCCGGAGCAACACGAATGCCTGTACCATTTGAGATGTCCCCGAGTCGCTTTCAAACTAAACACGTTTCTACACGGCTTTAAATTACAAATCACCAAATGTGCTCGTTGTAAAAAGATGTGATTTTGCACCAGCAAGTTAAGAACTTGTGGGACAAAGAACCATTTCTTGCCCCAACAACTCTTATTTCAACTTACAGATACCTGATAAATTTAGGAGTCAGGATTTTCATGTTTTCAGGAAGCATGTTGTATTTTCTCACTTTAAAAGCAGGTGATAAATAAGATTATTTTTAGGTTTTCTCTGTATATTGTGCAATGCACACAAAAAACAGTGAATATATAAGATAACGAATGACCACAATAATTTGATCCAAACAACTTTTAACCTCATGAAGTATCACAACTTGTCCCACAGTCCATTTCAGACTGGCCGTACCACTGAAGATTATGACTCACCTCAAGGTTTGGCACCATAAGCAGATTGGAGATTTTTGTTGTATCATTTATTAAACTGTTCCAGTCCAGCAGATCAATTGTTCTGGAAAAAAGATAGGATCAATTAAAAAATAAGGTGCAAATTACGATAAAAACATTGAAAATCAGTGTGTTTGGAACATCTTGGATGCAGATTAAATTCAGTATAAAACCAGACTACAGGTCATTTGATACTTGTGCACTAAAGAGCGACTATCCTACCCCGACAAACCCAGCTTCTCTCCAGTAAACCAATTCTCAATGTCATCTTTGGCTCCAACGCCCAGCTGAGTCAAACTTTCCTACAAGGAAATATTTCAGGGATTAAAATAAGAAATATTGTAGTTCATTAACATTTTAAAAGGATCAGAAGACATCGGTTCTGTAAGAACCTGCGTGAGACTTTGCTGAAGGCGAGACACACCTTCAGTTGTTCCAGCTCCAGCTTTTGTTCCAAAACCATCATTTCAGATTTTCCCTGCTGGGCTGCGAGGAAGTTAAAGAACCGTCTCCATTTAACCAGCACCTCTGAAAACTGGAGCTGTTCAAACACAGGACAACACGTGAATTATCAAGTTATAATATTCATTGGGAAGCAGGATAAACTCATCCACCAACTCACACAGGAAAAGTGGTGAATTTTCTTACTTTCCTTTAGTTGGAATTGTTTAGCTGGAAGATTGGAACTGACTGAAAACCATGAAGGCAGAAAGGAAATCATAAATCTATTTCATAAATCTATTTCCTTTCTGTCTCACCCTGCAAAGAAGACCTCGTGCTGATAAACTGTTTGTCAGTAAAAAAATTGTACAAAACTGTTGTTGCCTAATTAATTTAGTCTAAATCTACTGACATTAACTTTTAGTTAATATTGAAACATGAATTAATCTTACCAGGAATTGTGGGCGTCCCAGTGCTGTCATTTTGATGGCAGAAAATCCATCGGTAGAAGCTCCTCCTGATAATCATAACAAATTGACTTGATAATATATAATCATTCTTTATTTATAGTTGTATAACAACTGTCAGTTATACTGCTAATTGACTTTTTTTTGGTATATTCATTGCCATTGTAATAACTACACTGAGAAACCTCACTACGTACCAGAGGCTTTGATGCAGTTTATGAATGTCTCCATTTGGTTGTCACATTTGGCCTCATCTGCGTAGAAGTAGGTGCGAGCACTGATGACCCCCCCACGTCGGTCCCCAAACTGACGATGGGCTTTGTACTTCTTCTCACGATGATCAGCACCTGAAAAAAAGAGGATTATTGTAGCTGCTTTAAATGGTATAAAAAATGAACTTAAAGCTTTTCTTTAGATAATTTGAAAGAATTGTATATCTTAATGATGAATTAATAAGGAGACGAACATCACTAATAGGTAATTGTCTTGATTACAGTTTTATTCCAGAGATAAATCAAGATATTCCAGATTTACTGTATACTGAAAAAAATACAGGATAGAATGCACGACCATCTTAAGAGAAAATCCTCCTTCTTCTACAACTTCACTCTGTAATCAGAATTATTTCCTTCTTACAGGCGCTTTATTTCCAGTTCAGTACTCACTTATGACACAATGAATGTCTCAAAAAATGCTTCACGGGAATTTGATACTTCATCAATTATTTACTTCGTTGGCAATAAACAGCCATTCTTGAAGCAATCATGTGCATGTAACTCATCATAAACTATCACTACTGCTTTCTTAAGAAATGAACAGCTATTCATGAATTATCCCACAAGTAGAGGAATCATTGGTGGGTGAATTATATACATAAATCTTAATCACTGACTCCTTTACACAACCCCGCTTCATCTCCCTGTACCTGTTGAACTGGACATTTTAGACACCAGGAGAACCAGTTATAAGCAGAACTATCCAGGCCAGACCGCATGGCTGTGACTTTAAAGTGTGCATACCAACGCTGACACCGAGTAGACTGGTGTTGCATTCAGGCCGAGCTGAGGCGACTGAATGTCAAAGCAAACAAGTTGCTCCGCCTTCCCGCTAACTGCACAGCAGTTGTTTTACTCACCGACGCATGAAGAAGCTTAAAAGTTGCACAACACAGAATACAGTAAGTTAAAGTCGTTTAGAAATGATGTACAATACCGTGACTTTCTTTCTCTGCCTCAGAAACACAGGAGCTGAAAAAAGAAGGAGGGATTGGCGTCAGAACAGAAAGAAAAACACACTTGTAGTGAAAGACTACAGTTTTATAACCTCTCATATTACTTCAACCGTTTTAAATCAGTATATTCTTCAGACCGTATGACCACAATAGAGAAAGGAGGGTCTAAAAACGATTCTACTACAATCTAAAATCCAGAAGGAGAAAGGAGAAAAGGTTACATGTTGAAGTAAAGTAATGCTGATCACCTCCTTTTCTAGTCATGGTGAGACGTGTATCAGGTAACACATGGGAAGGTTCACCATGTTGTCCTCTAATTGGAGGGAACACACTTTTCCTTCTATGGTTTCAAACGGATTCATGATAAACATGATCAGACTCATAATCACAAAACACTGTTTAGTTCAGCGTGTGTGTTTGTGTTTCGTGAAAAGGAACAAATGTGGTTATTTCCACTACAGAACATTGCGTAACACTTCCTCACACCTCAGGAAAGGATCCAGCACGTTACTCTGCACAGGGCTGGAGCCTTTCCTCAGGGCCAGCCCCAAGATGAACAACCTGCTCCACCAATGAGAGGAGAGGGGTTTGTCCTGGCCGACCAATAGAGGACGAGCTCTGTTTTGCTGTTTGAGAATGAATAGGGTATGCTGGGTTTTAATGGCAGCCTGTTGATGTGGATGAAATATATTGTGGAATATGTGACTAAGGTTACTTCGATAAGAAATTTAACAGAAGCCATATGTGAAGTCATAAGATAAGATCGGACTACATCAAAGTACAGCCCTCAGGAACATTTGAGACATTACGCTCTGAATGTAAATAAACAAAGAAGGACATACTGACCAAAGTTTGCAAACATAACTTAACTAAAGGTATCAAAGCAGACCTCAGGTGAGGTCACCTTTAACAACACCACCCTAAAGGCTTTGGTGTAAACTTATGGCATTTATTCTATTTCATTATTAAAGAACCAATACTTCTTTATCCCTGTCCCTGCTGTTCCCAGTGTGCAGCTCCTGTTACAGCCATGCATGGTGGTGGTGGTGGTGTGGGGGGGGGGGGGTCGTGGGGGGGGGGTGTGTGTGTGTGTGGTGGTGGTGGTGTGGGGGTGTGTGTGGTGGTGGTGGTGGTGGGGTGGTGGTGTGGGGGTGTGTGTGGTGGTGGTGTGGGGGTGGTGGTGGTGGTGGTGTGGGGGTGTGTGTGTGTGTGGGTGTGTGTGTGGTGGTGGTGGTGGTGGTGGGGGTGTGTGTGGTGGTGGTGGTGGTGGTGTGTGTGGTGGAGGGGGGCTCTTTAAATGGCTCCTTCCACATTCCTTTGATTTCCCAGTTTGGTTCCGTTGGCGTTGGAAGAAAGCGGGTCAGGAAGCTGGTGCTGATAAACTGGGTGTTGTGGACCTTCTGGGTAAACGGCTCCTCTTATAGCACAGATGGCATTTATTAAATGAGCTTGTAGGGAAACAGATGTTCGTATAGAACAGGTATTAAAACAGATGTTCGTATAGAACAGGTATTAAAACAGATGTTCGTATAGAACAGGTATTAAAACAGATGTTCGTATAGAACAGGTATTAAAACAGATGTTCGTATAGAACAGGTATTAAAACAGATGTTCGTATAGAACAGGTATTAAAACAGATGTTCGTATAGAACAGGTATTAAAACAGATGTTCGTATAGAACAGGTATTAAATTCTGAATACTGACTGACCACGTAAACCAGACATCTGAACATGAAAGGAGCTTGCAGTGAGCTGTGCTCCTCCTGCTCAGTCAGATGTGACAGTCACTCACTCCATCTCCTTCTTCTCGGCCTCCTCTTGGGTCAGGTCCTCCTCCACACTGTAGTCCAGAACCGCCCCGACTCCGCAGGCCTGGTTCTTCTGGATCAAAGGCTTGATGGAGTTGTGATCTTCTCCGGCCACAAACTGGCCATAGAAAGTCATCTTCATCATCTTCTCAAACATCCACTGACCGAGCAGCTTCCTACTCAGGTCCATTAACTGAGGACACAACAGGTACCGGAAGTTAGTCCGTCAGTGGTTCGCTGTCAATCATTCATTCAATTCATGTCAACTCACCTCTTTGTTCTTCTCAACCAGGATGTCCACTGTACAAAGCTTGAAGACCACCAGGCTTCGCAGCAGCTCCACGTTACTTTTGCTTTTGTAGGCTTCCTGTGTGTTGTCGAAGTCGACGTGAATCCTGCTCAGGTGTGTGTTGGTGCTTCTGGTCCGGCTGATGACCTCCACCGGAGCGGAGCAGCCCTCCACCGGAGCAGCCTCCACCGGAGCGGAGCAGCCCTCCACCGGAGCAGCCTCCACCGGAGCAGCCTCCACCGGAGCAGCCTCCACCGGAGCAGCCTCCACCGGCGGCTCCTTCTCCTCTTGGCTCTTGGTGGAAGCAACAGTTGACCGACATCTTGCGGGTGAAATGTTCCTCATGTTGCCCGACTTGGTCCTGAAGAGGGCAGCTACAAACTTCGTGTACGACATGCTTGACGTCCCGCCGACGTCCCGCCGATCAAAGCTGTGCCGGTGAAATGACGTTGGGCTGCGCGCGCTGCAGAGCCAGGGAAAGGATGTCATCTGCGCGTCACGGGGGGCGGGGCCTCCCTTGGTACGTCACGCTGTAAGGCATCACGCGCGAACACATGGCGATCCCCCTGATGATCAGATGATGTCGCAGTTTAATTGATCACTTTATGGCTTTTCAATAAAGAAATAACCATAGAAGTTGTTACTTTAACTTCCTGGTGTAAATATGACATCATTGCTTTAAGGCTGCACTCACCATCCACGTGGTCGACAGTAAGCAAGCGAGGCTGTGAAACTTATAGCCTGTCACATTTTTATTCGTATTGCAGCTTTCATTGATAGTTTTGTTTCAGCTCTCATGTTGCAACCTTGAGGGAAATATTTCAGACTCACAAACAGCTGCTCTGTTGCATCAAAAGAAAACATTCTTCATGAGGAGACATCGCCTCAAAACTCAGTCGCACACATTTGAGGCGATGTTTGGAAACTTGGGGATCGAACCTGGAATTTATACGTCCTCTCGGTTTGAGCAAAGTTGTGCCAACGAGTTCACATCGGTATGATTACCCCAACGAGGCTATACGCCTACTTCTACCTTATCCTGAGTAAACTCATTAGGTCATGTTGTACAAAGGGATTAAGTAGAAATGTATAAGAGTGAAGTCCAATGAGGTTTGGTGGGTTTGGAAAAGACTAAACTGAGAGGTTTTATGGAGCAATTTATTTACTGAAAAGACTTCTGTGGTCTCAGTTGTTGAGTAACGAGTAACAATAGCACTGTTTCTGGAAATAAATGTGAAACCGTTGGCCTACAAACCAACTTCCATTCACATCCTCTGCTTTGACAACATCTGAGAAAGAGGCGAATTTATCTCAGACTGAATCTAATGATCTGAATATGTCTTTGTTTACTGTGGATCATTATGGGATGTGTGAACTTCATACCGGTGTTGATGGTCCGGGGAGGTCGGGGCATATTACAGCCTTCTGAACTCTTATCAGCAAGTTTACTTTGAAAATACTGATTGAACAGAGAGTGGAAACCTTCTGACTCAGACTGAGATATAGCAGACAATGATCAGCCTACACATTAAAAACATTGACAAGCAAGTTTTAAGTAGCCCGTGATACAACAGCCAACCTACAGAAATCCTCCCATCGTGGGGACTTAATGCTTCGTTGTTAGTGAATCTGGTCGAGAGAAGTATGGATTTTATTTTGGAGAAGGTAATCTGTGGTTCTGATGAACTGCACTGGGTTAGACAGAAACGGGTTTTTAATATTTTGTCAAACCAATTTATTTAAATACAAGAGCCGAAATGAAGAAGTTCAGAGCTCGTTCTCAACCAGCGTTTATTAAAATATCACCTGGTGCCGTTCAATAGGGGATCTAAATAACTCTCAATGTGTTAAGTATGAATCATGGAATTAGATAAATAAGGAAATAACACCAGAGTGCAGGTGGGTTTTTATTTATAGCAAGCCAATTTGATTTATGTGAAGCAGTTTGAATTCAACAGCTGTTCCCCAACGAGCTGCACAACATTTAACATTGAACCAATGTAAGACGAAATAAAACTAAAATAAAAGGTTTGTTTTCATGAAGATTTGAGTGCTGGTGTTGATACCCGGTCCGACCAGCGGAGGCAGCAGAGCACCAACCGTCACAGCTGTCTACCGGAAACAGGAAGTACAAGACGAAGCTAGCCGCTCACTTGCTAAGGTTGCTAACTAACACGGAAGCAGCACAGCGTGCAAACTGGTCGCATTAAATCTACGAAAGAAGGCTCTCTTACTTGTTTTGAAAGGTAATGTAACATTTTTAATATTTCAAGTGTTGTTTATTACACGAATTTAATACAGTTCCCCAATTTTGTTATCTTTGTCGGAACAATTGGTGCGTTGTAGCCGCAGCAGGAGCTAATTAGCCCGACTAGCTGACCTGCGCGACCAAAGAGACGCAGCGGCTCGCTGCTGAACTCATTAAGATGAGACGCACTTCTGCTGCTCCGACGTGAAGATGAATCTTCCAGTGAAACAGTCCATGTTGTGATCACCTACCCGAGAAGAGAGCCCACCACGGCGGCCGGTGAAAGGCGCCCAGCCCGCCGTTAGCTGCTGGAGCCAGGCTGCTAGCTTTAGCGTCAGACATGTTTCAGAGCGCAGAAAAAGGGTTTTGCTTTTAATTTAATATTAAAGACAATTTGTTGACCGGCAGCTCTCCATATCTCATCTAACGTTATCTTTACAGTCAAACATCAACCGTGAGTGTTGATCTGAAAGGCTGCAAACAGGTTTGGTCGGTTGACCAACTGTCACATTAAAAGGGACAGTGGAGGCCCAGAAACGTCTTCCGGTCCAGATTATAATGTTATTAAAACACGTCCGGATTATTATGTTATTAAAACACGTCCGGATTATAATGTTATTAAAACACGTCCGGATTATTATGTTATTAAAACACGTCCGGATTATTATGTTATTAAAACACGTCCGGATTATTATGTTATTAAAACACGTCCGGATTATAATGTTATTAAAACACGTCCATATTATTATGTTATTAAAACACGTCCGGATTATAATGTTATTAAAACACGTCCGGATTATTATGTTATTAAAACACGTCCGGATTATAATGTTATTAAAACACGTCCGGATTATTATGTTATTAAAACACGTCCGGATTATTATGTTATTAAAACACGTCCGGATTATAATGTTATTAAAACACGTCCATATTATTATGTTATTAAAACACGTCCGGATTATAATGTTATTAAAACACGTCCGGATTATTATGTTATTAAAACACGTCCGGATTATAATGTTATTAAAACACGTCCGGATTATTATGTTATTAAAACACGTCCGGATTATTATGTTATTAAAACACGTCCGGATTATAATGTTATTAAAACACGTCCGGATTATAATGTTATTAAAACACGTCCGGATTATAATGTTATTAAAACACGTCCGGATTATAATGTTATTAAAACACGTCCAGATTATTATGTTATTAAAACACGTCCGGATTATAATGTTATTAAAACACGTCCGGATTATTATGTTATTAAAACACGTCCGGATTATAATGTTATTAAAACACGTCCGGATTATAATGTTATTAAAACACGTCCGGATTATAATGTTATTAAAACACGTCCGGATTATTATGTTATTAAAACACGTCCGGATTATAATGTTATTAAAACACGTCCGGATTATAATGTTATTAAAACACGTCCGGATTATTATGTTATTAAAACACGTCCATATTATTATGTTATTAAAACACGTCCGGATTATAATGTTATTAAAACACGTCCATATTATTATGTTATTAAAACACGTCCGGATTATTATGTTACTAAAACACGTCCGGATTATAATGTCCATCCGGATTATTATGATTTATGTTAAAACACGTCCGGATTATAATGTTATTAAAACACGTCCGGATTATAATGTTATTAAAACACGTCCGGATTATAATGTTATTAAAACACGTCCGGATTATAATGTTATAAAAACACATCCAGATTAATGTTATAAAAACACGTCTAGATTAATGTAATAAAACACATCCAGATTATAATGTTATAAAAACACATCCAGATTAATATTATAAAAACACGTCTAGATTAATGTAATAAAACACGTCCGGATTATAATGTTATAAAAACACATCCAGATTAATGTTATAAAAACACGTCTAGATTAATGTAATAAAACACGTCCAGATTATAATGTTATAAAAACACATCCAGATTAATGTTATTAAAACACATCCAGATTAATGTTATTAAAACACATCCAGATTAATATTATAAAAACATGTCCAGATTAATGTTATTAAAACACGTCCAGATTAATGTTATTAAAACACCTGTCAGTTGTGATGCTCTTCAATAAACTCAATAAATGTGTTTTTGTTGTTTAGTTGGTTTGTTGTGGAGACAAATATACTCTTATATATTTTGGTCCCAAAGAAAATAAAAATGTTCAGGAATTCGTATCAATGATGTGTGTTGTTATACGATGTGTTTATATTTAAAAATATCACTGACCAAAATATTCTTACGTAAATATTTATGAGCTGCACACACACTGAAGAAAATGATGTGTTACTCTGTTTGTTTATTATTTAACAGTATAATACTCAATAGAAGGTGTTCAGGCTGTTGGACATTCATTACGTGTGTTTTCAAGCTTTCAGGCTTGGATCCGAGGTCCTGTGCCATTTTTTCTTGAACTCTTCAGTTACTACTATCATGGCTGCATCGCTGGTTTACAGTTATTTTGGTCTAAATTAAGGAATTGGCTGCGGACGGACTAAGTTTTGGATTGGGACTAGGAATAGGATCAGGACCGCCTCCACAGCTATTTCTGAAAGCAAGACGTGATCTTAAAGTCTACAGGTGCCCATTCTGTGTCAGCAGTGCCACTCAACCACCATGTCGGATGGCCGGATCTATGTGGGGAATCTTCCTGTGGATGTCCAGGAGAGAGACATTGAGGATCTCTTCTACAAATATGGAAAAATCCGTGACATTGAATTGAAGAACAATAGAGGCACAATCCCTTTTGCCTTCGTCCGATTTGAAGATCCACGGTGAGTTTTCAGGACGGTCTTTGGCGAGTCGAATCACGTCCCCCTTGTTGGACGCCTTAAATTGTGAGGTGTAATATCTCCAGCAACTGCCAGCAGGGGATGGATGGAGACAGCATATCCGAGCTGTGAGCGCTAGGTGTGCTTTGGTAAGGAGTTCTTTGCTCTCTCCTCTTAGGGATGCAGATGATGCTGTCTATGGAAGGAATGGATATGGATACGGGGACTCCAAGCTGCGAGTGGAGTATCCTCGTACCACTGGTGCTAAATCTGGTCCAATGGGAGGCGGTGGAGGAGGGGGAGGAGGAGGAGGAGGAGGAGGACCTAGAGGAAGATTTGGACCCCCAACTCGAAGATCTGAATTCCGGGTCATAGTGACTGGTAGGTGGACGTCATGAGTCGTAGCCAGTTATTATATATCTCTCTCGGTGCGGCCTGGAAGTCAAGGGGACTACTAGGAAGGTGGACATAGGAGTCGTAGGCAGATATGTGTCTCTCTCTTTCTCATGGCGGACTGGAGGACAAGGAAACTAGTAGAGGACATCATGAGTCGTAGGCAGATATGTGTCTCTCTCTTTCTCATGGCGGACTGGAGGACAAGTAGAGGACATCATGAGTAGGCAGATATGGTCTCTCTTTCTCACATCATGAGGACATCATGAGTCGTAGGCAGATATGTGTCTCTCTCTTTCTCATGGCGGACTGGAGGACAAGGAAACTAGTAGAGGACATCATGAGTCGTAGGCAGATATGTGTCTCTCTCTTTCTCATGGCGGACTGGAGGACAAGGAAACTAGTAGAGGACATCATGAGTCATAGGCAGATATGGTTCTCTCTCTTTCTCATGGCGGACTGGAGGACAAGGAAACTAGTAGAGGACATCATGAGTCATAGGCAGATATGTGTCTCTCTCTTTCTCATGGCGGACTGGAGGACAAGGAAACTAGTAGAGGACATCATGAGTCGTAGGCAGATATGTGTCTCTGTCTCTCATGGCGGACTGGAGGTCAAAGGGACTAATGGATGAGGTCAAGTCCGCTGCTCAGATCATGAAAAACAAAACAGTAAACTGAAATTGTTCATGTTGCTGAATAACCCCAAACAGCGGCTGTACGGACTGGTAGGTGTCATTTTGTTTTTGTGTATCTTTAATTATTTGTTGTGTGCTATATTCCTCTAATGTTTGAGTGGGCTGCTTAACTAACAGCAAACACTAAAAGTCGAAGGCTTCTTCGAGTTGTTTGTCTGAGCCTGTCATACAGCACTGTGGGGTTATGGATGTTATTTATATTGTCATATATTCACACCACCTTTTATCAGCAAAGATTAGACTTCTTTGACTGTCTGTATTCTAAATAGGATTTTGTGACTATTTCCTTTGTGTTTAATTATTCTCCCAAAGAGACTTAAAGCAAAACGGTTAATATTTGGAGAAACAGTAAAAATTTGTCCCTGCAGTGATTTTGGATTTGAATTGCCAGACAGATTTAAGCAAGGAAGTATGTTTTGTCCCATCACATTTGTCCTTTCCCATCCAGGGTTACCACCAAGTGGGAGCTGGCAGGATCTAAAGGATCATATGCGCGAAGCAGGAGATGTTTGCTTTGCAGATGTGCAGCGAGATGGAGAAGGAGTGGTGGAGTTTCTCCGCCGAGAGGACATGGAGTACGCGCTCCGCAGACTGGACCGGACCGAGTTCCGCTCGCATCAAGTGAGCGCCAGAGTCAGTAGATGGAGTGATTCCTTTCCTTCAGATGGTGAAAAAAGCAACCGTTGTGTTTGTGTTTTCGTTTGTAGGGTGAGACTGCTTACATCCGCGTCTTCGAGGAGAGAGGGACTCCGAACTGGGGTCGGTCGCGCTCCCGTTCCAGATCCAGAGGTCGCTATTCTCCTCCGTACAACAGAGGATCTCCCCCCTCGCGCTACCAGTCGCCTCCACGCCATGCTATGTCACGACATAGTCCGCCCCCCCGGAGGCACCCCCCCCAGCACCACAGCCCACCACCACGCCATTATCGATAGAAAGGTTCGTCATGTGTAGATGATTTGGAAGAAAGTTTTTGTAATTCTACATTTTGTCTTTATTTGTTTTGTTTTTTTAACCCCAGGCCTCCTCATAGGACAAACCTTTAGTTTCTTGATACATACATTCCATGATCAGGAACCCCTGAACAACCTGCTCCTCCCAACAGCCTTAAAGAAGTTTTTCTTGTGTTATCAGGAAGCGGGATTGTTGTGTTTTTTGATTGCTGGTAAACATATTGGAGATTTCTTTTATAAAGAAATCCTGGGTTGTGATGTCAAACTTTGACAAGAGCCCATTGACACATGTAATGTTAGATTGTCCAAAACAAATTTCGCAATTCATAAATTGACTAAATGTTCCTTTGTGGGTCACATTTCAGTAGCTTTAAGTATTCATTTTTTGCCAATCATAAGAACCAGTGAAGCTAATCGATATCGTAAAATTAGTGAGACTTTTAGAGTAGTGTCACCTGTCTCTTTTTTTTTTTAATGTGTACCGCTGATCGAGGTGGCCTGGAGGTGGAATATAATTTGTATGCATCTTTAATGATTTTCTTTACCAATAAAATGCAGACTTTTACTGTGACATTTTTGTTCCTTTTTAAGTGGGTTTTTTTGCACAGCAGACATTTTGAGCGTGTGGGAACAGAACTGGTTATACTTCACTTTATCGTTAACTTGTCTCTGGTTGAGGTGTCCCAGTAGGTCAGACAACCAGGAGGGAAGCTTTATTATTTACCCCAGTGACTTCCAGGTACAGTTTGTCCAAATGTCCAATTTTATTTTTAAAATCACAAAGGTTTATCATCATTTCTATCAAGGCATAAAATACTTTGACTCATAATATCCCACACTTATAATCTATTCAACTTTGATCTAAGATACTGTATAGTGTGGTTGAAATGTCACCGCTGTGTCTTCATGCTCTGAATATGAAGCATTGTTTGCTATTAACTGGCCCAGCAGATAATTGAAACTTGATTGGTTCAAGCTCTGAGTTAAAAATAAAGGATGGTATCACATTATTTCAAATTTGTCTTCAAACAACACTCACATGTCCAAAAGAGTGATGGAAAGGTTCCAGAGCTCAGATGCCGCTGTGGGAGAACAACACAACGTCGTTGTAGAACGAGCGACACTTAGTTTAGGAAAACCTGCCGAAATAATTCAGACTCAAAATGGACAAACGGGCACCAGAACAAACTATATTGTGCTTAAACCCTTCTTTTAAATATATCATGTAACTTAGTGCCATGGTTAACTTCTGTGGATGTAACTTCACATTAGATAATTACGAGATTCAACTGTCAAGTGTTTAGAAAACTTTTGGAAAACACAAACGAGGCACATCGGATGCAAAATATAAGATTTTTAATACACAATAAATTAATTCTACTTAGTGACCATTTTAGAAGACAGAAAAAAAAATAAAAATATATCTATTTCCAATGACATACTTTTACCTTTCTTTTCATTATAATCAGACTAAGCCCATATACAGACATCGTATTGCATTTAATAAATATGTACTAGCTTGTTTTTTTTTTGTACAATAAGTCGGTTTCTTTTTCACACATTGTATACTGTAAATCTTCTGACAACAAACAGCAATACACAAACAGCAATACTCAGGCATGTTTTAGTAGATCATATGGAGACACATTAGCAGTGATATCAAAACACTGGAATTTCAGCCACAGTGAATCCAACGCGGGTGTTCGAAAGATGCACTGATGAAACAGATTTTCTGACTTGTTGTTGGTATCTAGCTACGTAGAACATTTTGTGTTTATCTGCTTTAGATTTTGAGATATTCAGCTGTCTCCCCAACAGATCCGAAGCACAGACCGTCCCTGATTGCATCAGGATTACTGTCTCCCATGAATGTCTCCAGGACATTTAGTGTTGCCATTAAATGTTGGAAGTCATTTATCATCACTTGAACAAAGGAATTTCCATTCACCTCCACTCTATCAGATTAGCAGCAGAAGATTCAGTGACGTATATCTCAAGATCTGCACTCACATAACCTACATATCTACATGGCTACATACCACTGGGCTGATCGTCTGGTGTTTACGAGGCTGTAGAAACATGATCAGGGCTTCAGAACGATCAGCACGTAGCTGAAGTTAAGAGTGAGCAGCACTGCAGTACAGTACAACGCAGGAAACTCTGGAGTGAGGAGTTATTATGTTCAGTCAAGCAGAGGTGAGCATCTTAAGAGCGAGCCCTCCGAGGAACCAGAGGCCACCGGATAAAGAGCGAGCACAAGTTGGCTGTTCTTTGAAATAAAATAACCCATCATGGTGGAGGCTGCTGTCCATAATGTACCTGTGAATGAAATATTGGCTTCAGATGAAAGGTTAAGTGGCGAGCACTCAAAACTGGTTCTCAGCAGCTATGGACGCCGGGACGTTGAGGAAATATCAAAGAAGCATGTTCAAGGAAAGAAGACCGAAAGCCTTGTTGTCAACAGGTTCGGCACATAGAAACACGTGAGGGTGTGTTAAAGACAAGGCAACCGACATCGGAGGGGCAAGAAATCTCTCAAACTCATGTTGAGGTGGAAGTGAAAGAGGGAAGTGCAGAGTGTGAAGGAAGCACGCTGCTGTCACTGCAGACTCCTTCGAGTTCACCACCAGCTGAAAATCAACAGCTCTCATAATTCTGCATGGAAACAGTCTGTTCGCTGTGCTTGTTTGATTTTATGAGAACCAACAGCTGAAGTGTTCAGCCGAAGCAGCATTGTGTAGTTTAAGTGGAGGAAGAAAGTACCGAACGTCTGCATGAACCATTGGAACGAGCTGAGAAGCAGCGCTTGCACTGAAAACAAAAAGCTAGCAGAGGAGTCAAAGGATGAACTTCAGCAGGTTGAATCACACCTTAACGGATGCATAGAGGAGGTCAGAGAAAAGAGGAGCGCACAGTATATAAGAAGTTGGCCAGGCTACCAGAGGAAATGGTGATACTGGATATGCAAACCATGTGCAATCATGCTGGGCTGCACACACGTCACGTCTGCATATCCTGCAAGCTTGCGGGAGGCAAACACATGAAGGAGACCATCGAACGTCAGAAAGGCCAGAAAGTGGCCTTCAAAATGGCGGTTGAGAAGCGAGTCGGTGACCACACACTACTGACCAACCCGAACTGTCCACTAGTACCTCTACTGTTTACAAAACCAAATCATCTCATAACACCAGATACCATTACTGAAAATATATTCAAGTGTATCACAAAATGTTTAACCATGGCAGCTACAATTTCAGCCAAATAATGATAATACTGAAAATATATTCAAGTGTATCACAACATGTAGAAATTCAAATGAATCGTTTAGAATATCAATGCAGTGAAAAATTTGGTTGCTGTATCCCTGAAAAAATAGCAAAATTTAAGGCAAAATAAAGAACATCCTGAAGCAGTTTCAACAAGGGTACATTCACCAGGTGAACAATAACGCTTGAAAAATAAATGTACTGGCAATAATGGCATCTCCTCTTTATAGAGAGGAGCAACTGGAGAACAGTTGTTACACAACTATCTTAGAATAATGAGCAGCTTTAATGACCAGTTTATCTGTTATTGGCACCTGCCAATCACATCACTTCCTCTCCTCTTCAACATGTTACGACTGTGTGGTTGTGTCAGTACCTTTGAAACAATTTTGCACAAAGAATTATGGGAGCTTAAACAGCAGCATCGTGTATCACTTGTTTTCTATGAGAGTCTGCACTTTGTGGACCAAGTCTCGGGCCATCATCAAGACCTGCGGGACGTTGTGATGCTCCGCCATTTCTACAAGAGAATGTAAAAATCAGTTCAGCTTACATGAGATAAAATACTTAAAATTGATAATAATATCTAGAACTTTTTATTCCTTAAAATTTTAAAAGTCTTTTAAAAAGAAAACTATCTACAAATATGTTTTTTTTTTTTTCAACTTTGGACTTTATATTGAAATGGTTGTTGGATGCTTTATTTTTCTTTAACTGATTATCAGAATTGTATATCAGTGTAGAATAAATGTGAGTGAACTATCAATTGCTTTTCAACACTGTTTCCACCATAGTAGCATTCGTATTTCTGTTATCTCATCTTACCGTTGAAGAACTTGATGATATCTGTGAAGTCCATGTTATTTTCCAAGATGATGTCTTTATACATCTCCACGAGCGCCAGAGCGACGAAGAGCACAAAGTGCTCGGAGGAGGTGTGCTTGGCCGCCCAGATGGTTTCCCACAGAGAGAACACGTCATCATACACCATTTCTGTTCAGAAAACAACCACAAATCAGATCACATACAGCTTCATGTGATGACTTCACAGGCATCAAGCAAACATTAAGACGCTGGCATCTCCTGTCACCTCTTTTGAAGTCCAGAAGGAACCAGCGATAACAGAAGTAGAAGTGGGTGTAGTCTCCATTCTGCTGCATCAGTTCAAAGAGCTCAGAGTCCAGGATCTGTTTGTACGAAAACAAAATGTCACCACATTACAGCTTTTGTCTGTATGCATATCATATATATATATATTATATATTAAGTATATATTAAATTTTTATATTCTTCACAGTAAGAGAAACGTTTTATTTTGCATTATCCTATTAAGTACCTCTTAGTACCTTATTGATTCAACTGTAAATCTCAGGCAGTTATAAAATGTTGATGACTGTATCTGTGCATGAATATGTTCATACCTGGATAAGAGAACGCATGTTTGCAAAGTGAGAGTCCATGGCACCCCCATGAGGAAAATTCTGGTTCATCCTCTTCATCAGTTCAGTGAAGCAGCTAAATGCCATCACCTCTAGATATCCCACACATATACACATGGAAGGAGTTATTCATTTAGCCATTGATATGCAGTTATCATAGCTGACATATGATAAAAATCACACTTAAAGTGTTTTACTGACCATCGTCCAGAATGACCAGAAGGGGAGCCAGCAGGTCACACATGCCCTGGACGTAACCGGTATCCAGATGCTGCCAAACGTAACTGCAAAGACACCGCAGGGTTCAGATTGTTTTTGTTTCAACTGTTGGGCTGAAACCAACTGCAGAGAGAGATTTGTCATGTTGTGGCTTTTACCTGCACATGATGTTACGCAGCTTCTCCAGGTTCTCAGGCGTGAAGTACCAATACGTTCTGTCACAGCGTCTGACATCTTTGTCAATGCGATGCAAGTTAATCAAGTACATGTCCAGTGTTTCTTGCTGGAGAAATAACAGTACATAAAGTTAGTATATTAATGACTAAAAGAAAGGCTGTCTTTGAGTCAGTTTGTTGTGTGATGCTTACAGAATAGGTCTGCTCCTCTGAGGATTCATCATATTTGGATTCTCCTCCCACTTCTGCAGACTTTGGTTCAGTGAGCACATTTTCCATCTCAGGCTCCTCTTCAGAAAGACCCAGGTCGGTGCCCTCAGGACTGGTGTTACACGCTGTGTCCAGATGGTGATCTAGGACAAGGTCCTCGGATGCCATTTTCGCTCTTTGTGCCAGGGAAACTGGAGGAGCAGCCAAGCCTACCAAAGGCCTGGCCTTAATGTCCTCCGAGGTCACGCATGTTATCCCTGAAGGAATGTCCTCCATTTCCAACGCAGAAGGAGAGTCATCAGAATCCGCTGTGTCTGGAGACTGCCGTGAGTGGGACGATAAGGACAAGCTCCCCCTGGATGCCGACTGAAGAGCATTCAGGACTTGTCTGACTGGAGAATTTAAACCAGGTTTGTCAAATGGAATTTCTGCAGCTTTTTTGGTTTCAGCAAAGTCCCAAACTGTTGCTCCAGCCTCTTTTGTTTCTGGTTCTGTGGCCTTGATCGTTTGTGACAGGATTTTTTCAGACATTGTCTCAGGTTTTTTAGAAATCTCAGGCTTGTTTTCACTCGGTGGATTAGTATCTTTTTCTGCCGTAAGTGGACAAGATGGCTCCTCTTCCAAATCTTTGCTCTTCCTGTCCTGAAGAGACATGGTCTGCCCCAGAGGAGGTGCTTGGAAATATTCATTGTAAATCTCTGTTTCTAGCTTTAGAACATTTGTATTATCTGGAGCAGATTTCAAATTTATATTTGTGTCGACTGCTTTTAAAACTTCAGACAGCTCTTGTGTCGTATCTTTTTCTTCTGCTTCAGCTTTCTCCTCAGCTTTAGATGTCTCTTTAGACTTACTGATTCCAATCTCCTGATCTCCCTCACTTTCTGAAACCATCTCTGTCTTTTGGGTCTCGGCCTTGTCCTTGGTTACTGGGTCCTTCACATGCTCCCGTCCTGATTCAGAGGTTGTGGGCTGACTCTTTACTGGCTGTGATCCAGCTGCAGTTTCCTCACTGAAGACTTCAGATGTTTCCGCTGTCTGCTGAGAAGTTGTAGAACCAACAGCTGACTCGGTTACAGGAGGGCTGTTGTCTGAACCTGGACATTGATCTGACAGACCCAGGGGGGAGGGGTTGCAGGAAGGAAGCCGTGGGCTGTCTATGGTCTCATTTTGGACGTCCTTCACTGGACTGCTGTGATGTACTTCTCCTTGTTCAGCTCTGGACTCAGTCTCAGTCTGATCCGCTGCTTCAACCAATTCAAATATCTGGTAAACAAAAGAAAGTGGGGAGCATGTGATACATTTTGGATCAAGTACAAGTGAGATGGACTAATGTTAAAGTAAAAATAAACGTCTGATAAGTCACTAATGAGGTGATACAATGGTGACTGAGATGGTGCCCCACTGATGAATGTCATTTGAATATTACAAACTGAACGAAGGTGTCTGTGGCAACAACCTGAAATTTATACTTCTGCTTTATCTGAATTTCATAATAAATGGTTGATAACGGCCTTATAACAAGTCAGTGGACACTGATGTTATTCAACCTGTTATAAAAAATTCTCTACCACAACTCATAAAATTGAAGCAATAGAAATTAAGCACAACAATGCAGCATCCATTTTCTTCAAAGCTGTTTTGAGGCAGCATCTCCACAGAAAGTGCCTCGCTCAGCAACCTTCTCAAAATGGCAGCAGGCTGCATTTTAAAAACTGATATAGTCTGGTCCCAGTACAGGGACCTCCGGGATGGGAGGGGTTGGCCTACAGACCGTATCAGGTCAAACATTCAATCAATACTTTGATTTATGACCATATACCTGCAAAACCAACAGTAGTGCAGCTTAAATCCAGCCTCTCGGAGCCACTGATGTGACTGTCGACTGATGTTAATGTAAGAAACAACCAACAAACTCATTACTCTGTCTGTGATGCCCATGTCTGCTTATCATTCCTTTCCTTTTTAAATGTATTAAAGTTTTGTCCAGTAAACTATGAATTGTCACAGATATTGCCATGTCCTCTAATTTGTCCTCCTCGTTTGCTGTTAATAATTTAATTGTAATACAAATGCAACAAAAATGAACTATTTATGTTTTGCAAACCAGTTTCTGAACATTGATTTTGACGTATTTTTAATGAAACGTAGGAAATCCGTCTAAACAGCTATGATATTTTAAAAATGAGAACATCATAGTAAACTGTGCAGTATCAGATATTTAAAGTGGGTTAAAATGTGTCATGTGAAAACATACTGTGGTCTTGTCTTGTATTAGAGAGGGTTGTTGCTGTGCTGTGATGACTACCTGTGCGCTGCTGCTGGAGTCGCTCTGTGAGCGGGCGTTCTGCGGATCTGAGCTGCTGCTCAGTGACGACTGGAGACGGACGAAGTATCACACCAGAGGAAGAAAGAAGAACTGTTAGCCAAGTTCTCTTTTCATAATGCTACAAACAGCTCACGTCTGTTGTGATGTAGGTTACATAATGGAGCCCATTCTTATGTTGAGAGTTCAAACTTGCATCCGTGCTGATGGTGGAGTCCCGCTGCACCGGTCCTCTTTCCACGCTGGCTCCAGATGAACATCTGGCGAGGGCCTCAGCGTGCTTCTCTCGCTCCCTCTGAAGGACGATGGCCTCACAACCCTGCCACTCCTTCATAGTCTGCTCGTACATGGTCCGCATCTGCTCATCAATCTGAAACAGAAAGCCTGTGTAAGCAAAGACTGTAACAAAACACAGGGTGTGTGCACGCGTCTTTACAGATGGACATCACACATGTACCTCCAGCCGGCATTTCTCCGTCATGCTGAACTGATAATGTCCCAACAGGAAGGGCCACACTTCTTTGCGTAATGAAGGGGCCACGCCACCAAAATACACAAGCCTGTGTATCTCCTTTTCCTCATAGGCCTGAAAAAGAGAAGTCTTTTTTTATTAATTAACCCACACGGAAATGGCACACTAATTAAAAGAACCATTTCACGCATCGATGAATCACAACCAGAAGCTGTTTGATGGCCTCGTTTTAATGTGTGAATCTTACAGAGCTGTCCTTGAGGAAACCGCCCCAGACCTCCACAGAGAGGCCTCCTCGAGCATCAGCGGGTACGTCAGGGTCAACTATACTGGTGTTGACCAGCGCAGAAAGGTGGGTACGGACCGTGGACAGATGACGGCAGTACGCGAGCCCTAGAGAAGAAAGATACGACTCATATTCACTGTGGGACTACTGTCATACATGACTGATTAGCATAAACTGGCAAAACCAGCTTGCATGATTCTCAAATCATAAAACGTGAAGCACAGTTGTTTATACTCACATCCATAAAACGCACGGGAGATTATCTGGTATTTCATGGTGTCACACAGGAGCTTTAAGGACGCTCTGGGGAAGTCGGAAAATCATAAACTTAGTGAAGTGGAATAATCTGAAAGTAGATTTGAGCCTGTCCCTGGGAAATACTCACCTTTCCTGATTACAGCCATTAGGCAGAGAGCCATCAGAGGAGCCGTTCTGTGAGCAGGACGAGCACGAAGACTTTCTGGGCGTTGGTTGCCACATATTAACGCCCTGATCCATCAGCTCCAGGGCCACTGCACAGCAAGCAGACATTATCAATGCCGTTGCTACCGTTACCATCATAAGCAAGTAAAACCAGATGGAACTCCAATAGATTTAGACATTGAAGTTCATGTATGCAAAGCGTAATAATAAAAAAATATATATAGTGAAAACAAGAAAATGAGAGGATGGACAAGGGGACGTGGCAGATAAATTACTTTATGTCCTTGCGGACTATAATGTGAAATGGACACACAGTCACAAGGGAGGCAGGAAAAATATTACAAATGCAGCCATCTGAGATGAGAGAGAAACTGAATACAAAGATGTAACAGAAACAGTCTGAGGTGTCAATTACGTATTAAGAGAATAAAGCAGATGTAATCTATGATGATTCTTCATTGGATTATCTCAGCGAGGCAGAATAGGGAGATTAAAAACACTTACTGAACTCCATCTGATTGCCAGGAAAGAGGATCCGAAACACATAATCGGTTGCTTCATCATCTTCTTTATCTGATACAGAATCACATGAGCTGTGTGGACTCCTCTTCCTCAGTTTGGGGAAAACCTTTCCCTGTGAAAGGAAAGCCAATATACTCATGTTTGCTCACTCTATATAGAGATAGAATAATGAATAGATCAGAACTATTTAATCATCCAGTGCTGACCTTTCCTCTCTGATTCCAGAGTGGAGGGTCCAGTTGTCCGTGAGGTAGCAGGCCGGTCTCCAGGCAGGTGAGAAACTGGAGCAGGTGACCTCCTTTGGGGAAATGCAGAGGAGGTCTCTGGATCCCATCTTGGCTCACCAAAACCACTGTCCCCCCACTGTTCACTGGAGAAATCAACACAGAGGTAGATTTAAAAAAAAAACTCCTGAGACTTATGCTTTGGGAAATTGAGGACAAATTGTAAGAAAACTGTACCTTGCTGATGACAGTGGAGATACACAATCTCGTCCAAGCGAATGGTCATAGCGTAGTCCCAGTAAACACTGAGGAAAAAGATGAGTAAGCAGAGTCAGCTGTGTAAAAACAAGATTTGATTTCTAATAGATTGGGCTCTATCAGTCTAACCTTTTTTCAGAATCTAGCTCCCCGACATTGCCATTCATCAGCTGATTAGGTGTCCATTTCAGTGTCATGAGATCTGCCGTTTGGTGGAGAGAAAGGTAGCCTGGGATGGCCTCCATGTCATCTCTCTGCAGACACAAGCAAACGCTAACAAATCTCAACTTGTCTTGTTGTGCGATTCAGATCAGTTACCTATGAATCCATTCACCGATGCATCAACTTCCCCAGAGAGTAAACAAGCTTCTCTTAATATTCTCTCGCCTAAAGTATATACTGGGATTGTATTAAAAGTGAAAGAAAAGCACGTACCGGCTGCACCAGCACGTTATTCTTTCCAAACAGAAGAGTGGCTCTGGAGTTTTGGTGGAGTGATTCAACATAGTCTCTCACCCACATGAGAGGTCGATCGTCCATGCTACCGCTGGACTGTCTCTTCTGGATCTGTGATGGGTTAGGAGGACATCGACAGTATGACATGTGGATCAGAAGTTTCTGGCTGATTGCTGGTTGCTTTACAAGACAGGAATAGATTCCTGGACTATCTAACCAGGGCAGGTCTTCTGGAGGGAGAATCCTGCCGACAGTGGCCACTGTGGATTCGATGCCGCTGTACCAGCTCATCAGCGGATGGATCGGTCCAGAAATGGTCAGCAGTCTTAACCTTGGTGTACTCCAAAGCACAAGGGCCGACTGTAACACAAGGTTGAGGAGTTTAAAGTTCTGAATGAGTATTTAAATAATCCAAAAGTTAGCACAAAAAGGCAAATACCCAACAGCGATGCAAGAATTGGTCCGTCCACAGGATCCATCAGCATGGCTTCTTTTTCATAGAACACACTGAAGCAAATGATGTTGACACAAAAAAATAAACTATACTTGCAGGAGATATAGATTTAACATCAAGATTGTCACATTTATGCTCATTTTCTTTTTCCATGCCAAAGCTGTCAAACAGTTCCCTGATGCGAACAGATATGATAATGTAGTATGTATGTTGACATTGTGAAAAAATAACAGTACATTGAAGAATAAATATATTTAATTATGTTAAAAAGTTTCAAAAAAAAAGTTGAGGTCAAGATGCACAGAAACTGGAACAGAAGCACTATCATTAGATAGTGAAGGAACAGACAGATGCTTAAGGCAAAATTGTGGAATTGATAGAAGAGAAAATGTTCTCAAGCTTGAAACTTGTCAATTCAAGAAATAACATATAAAGATACCTGCTGTTTTCTACCAAGTACAGAACAATCTTGTCGAGGAACTTCTCCATCAGAGCAGTTCGGATCCACAGGTGTCTCAGCGCTTGAGGAGGGAAGTTGGCCAACTTGGATTGCCGACTGCGGTCATTACTCAGTGAGGAATTGTTCTGTTTGCTAAAGAACAGAAAAAAGAAACTTGAGAGATGAGACGTCTGCGCAGGTTTTCAGAATGGAACAGAAAGACCGGTCCACAATTCATAAGGATGCAATGAAAGTAACAAACACGGTGAAAAGATAAACAAGACTAAAAGAGTCAGAACACATGTAATGGTATTATGTCTCTTGCGTCTCGCAGGCAGAAGTTAACATTTCACCTGTTTTCGATGAGCTGTTCCAGCTCCTGGACTTTGTGACAGAGTTCCTCAGCAGGCGAAAAGCTTTTTGCCACCTTCATAAAGAGTGCAGCGACCTTGTTACTGCACAGCAGGCCTGCAATACGACGCTTCAGTCCATGAAGCATGCAGGCCTCAACTACAGCTACACACACACACACACACACACACACACACACACACACACACACACACACACACACACACACACACACACACACACACACACACACACACACACACACACACACACACACACACACACACACACACAGAATATCAGTCAATATTTGGTTTAGATATTTTTTCTATTTCAATTTCATTTAATACATCTTTTGTGTTCTTGAGGTGGAATGTCTTTATTTGCCTGAGAGTTTTGTTTTTATCTCATGAGCACAATATAATTTCCTGTTTGTGAAAGCCTCAAGCGTTTATATTTTTTTTATATAAAAAACAGGTGAAAGGCAAGCACAGGGGGCACAAGCAGAAATAGCCTGAAATCAACACCGTCCACCGTTGCTAGGATATGAGGGATGTGAATCACATACGGCTCACTCCTGGTTAGTATCAACACCTTTGAAGGGTGTCTGTCTGCTTTCATTCATATGTATCCATCCATCCGCCGTATTACACATAAATAAACATAACTAATGAAAACAAATCATTATCATTTACATTCTTTGACCAGACTGTACAGGACTATTTTACACTGGGAGGTTGAACTCATAGGAGGTGACATGTCAATCGTCATTCTGTACTGTATATGTAAACGTGGCTGTGAGCAATATTGTGATCTATACTATTTATATAGAATATCCTGTGGTATAATGAAGGACATTTTTAGATTAGATACAAATATACCTATTTTAATGGAATAACCTGAGTAAGAATGATGACTTAGTGTGCAATGCAATAAAAAAACAGGCTGGAAAAAAACAATTACCACAGAAGGATATAATGTGGCTGCTGTCTGCATGCACAAATTTCCTTGTGACTGCCTCCTCCATAATTTGTTTCACCTAAAAAGAGAGAAACACATGGTGAGAAAGTCTTAATCAGGCTGGCACCGTGACATTCGGTGATAAACACAAAACAAAAAGCAGGAGAGTACGTGACGTGTTACAAGAGGTGGTGGTGAAGCAGCAGTACAATCCCATAAGGCATCTCTTCCAAGTACAGACAACGCACATGTGCTGCCAACAGAATAATGCGTTTTGGAAAGTGGGAATAGTGTCCTCAGTAACTTAACTCACAGGTTGTGACGACATCCTTCATCTGGTCTTTCAGTGTTTTCATGCACAAGCACAAAGAATCACACCCCCAACTTTACAAAAAACACTGCCTTGACTTGGGTGATTTCTTGAGCATTTGTAACTAAGCTCTGTACTATGGCAGCTTTCTGTTTGCCCACCACATCTGGTTTTCCCTCCTACTGTATGCCTTCTGTGCACCACAAACTTTGGATTCTTGATATTAAACATAAAACACATGCAATCTCCGGTCTGCTAATTCTCTTTGTCTGCTTTCCCATCTCATAACTTGAACTCGAGCACTGAAGGGAAGGGACAGAAACCCCGAGGATCTCTCCAAGCTTAACTGTTCTTCACTTTTTCTACTTATTCTCGAGGAATTTGGTTCTTGACACCCACTGATCATTTTGGGATGTCACAACTGAGATGCCTATAGGCAGACATTATCAGAGAAGTGTTTTCTTCTTGCATCTCTAAATGGATAAACCCAAAATTTAAAGCACCTCCATAAAGTTGGAGAGGAATTGGTTCCATATTAGTAAAACATGGTGACAATAAAGGCAGCAGATGCCAAAATACTCCGAATTTTAGTCTCGGGTCAAACTCCAAAATCACTGCAGCCTTTACCTCTAATGATGCAACTTAGTAATGTCTCACTGTACTCAAGTCAAATTGATCAATAACGCACATTTAAAAACTACAGTTTTTAAAGATGGTACAATAATAACAGACAAATCAATAAAACAACACGATAAGAACATTTCAAAGGCCAAATAAAAGACAATAAAACAATAAAAGCAATAACCCCCCCCCAAATAAAAAAGGATCACTGTAAGATCTTACTACCATGTACATAACACAGGCTTCCTTTTCTAAATCCATAATCTACAAGCCAAACCAGAGAAAAGTTTGAAGACATCATGTGGGGGGAGGGGGGGTGTATTCTGTCAGACTGGACAAAGCTCTTCCAGAACTGCAGAACACATTATGCAACTGTGTTTTTTTAGGGTGAACAACTCTCCCCATGACCATAAACTGACCGTGACATGAAAAATGTGACGTTCTCCATTTCACTTCATAAGATGTCAGTTTTTTTAACCAGCTTGTTGCCGCCTGTCATTATTATCAGTTAAAATATTAAACTTAAATGAACATGATTAAGAATACAATTATAGTATAAGTTGACATTGTGCTGAAATGTCCCCTCAGTCCTGATCTATAAATGATGTATATTTGTTGATTAGCAATGCAACATTTAAAAATGTAATTTTCTGAATGTAATGTAATGTAATGTTCTCTGTTCACGTATTGAAAGAGCAGCATAACAGTCCTGTCATAGAAAAACATGGGCGAACATATTTCAACATGCTTGTATTAGAATTGATTCAATTCAATTCTATTCAATTTTGTTTATATAGCTCCTCATCACACCACAGTTATTTCATGGCACTTGAAACAGTAAAGTCAATACAACACAATCTTGTAACAGCATTATAGAAAGGAAGCAACAAGTCAACAATCCCACGAGAGCGACATCTGGGAAGAAGAAAAATATCATCTATTATTTTACAAAAACCAAAAGGTTCCTTTTTACAATACAGGTCTGCTTGACTATTGCAACCAAACGGTTCTGTGGCACACAGAAGCAGCTAATCCTTGTTTTGTGCTTCTTCTGTATGAGCAGACAACATGCACGTCTGCTTTGTAACAAATACACATTTGCTGTATATCAACCAAAATCTGTTGTTTCAATATTATACTGGGTGTTACATCTACAGTATCATCGCTATGCCCCTCCTTGCTGCAGGATCTACAAGAGACATAAGTCCTTTTTTTTTAGAGGCAGTGAGTCACAGGTGAGGGGGAGCACGGACACCACAAGTCTGGGAGCACCTGCTTTCCTAGGAATGACTAAAACATCCTGTTGTCTTTCCCCGGGGAACCATGGAGGCACTGAGCAGCCTGGAAGGATGCTGTGCTCTCAATATTCATGTCCAGATGTAATAATAAAACATGCTGCTGGCTGGAGCACCAAGTAAAATACCAAATACAACAGATGGCAAGGTCACACCTTAAAGTTTGTAATAATAAGATGGTGTGTTAAAAGGATTGTTCGTGTCATCATCATTTCCTGAGAGAAATAGAATCTAGAGTATGAAGAAGAAACCGTTTTTTCATGAGTAGAAACAAATGAAACTGCTTCATAAATGTGTGGGTTTCTCTTCCGATATAAAACCATCAGTATCACCGTCATCATCGTCATCACCATCTCACCAGTCTACCAGCAGATAAAAACAGACCGGTATCTGCCCGATGTCCCTGTGAGCCTCATCACTCTTATGATGGAAGACAAACCGTCAGATTGATCATGAAACGGGCCTTTGAGGCGTCGTCAAACCCGATGGACGGTTTCCACTCACACACACGTCAACACAGCTCCGGTAAACAGAAACTGGGATGAGCAAGAGGGAGAATAAAAAGCGACCAACCTCCTTCTTTACATTGCGCAGCAATTTCTGGCGCGTCTCGGCCTCTGTCACGAGAGAAAACATGATGAATATGCTGATCAGAGGCTGTATTGGAGATTAATGATGAGATGCTCACGACAGGAGAAGAACTGCGGCGGCTGTACCTCCCATCTCTCCGGGCGAAGTGAAGCGGCTGGCACGCACAGCTTTCTGGAGAAGATCTTCACTGCAATCCAGAGACGAACCTGATTGAACAGAAAAAGGCAGAGAGGCTCCGGGATGGATGGACGATGTTCTTCAGCACCGGAGGAAACCTTTCTGCTACCTCACCGTGAACCACCACCCCTTTAAAGTCACAGTAGCCTTTACATTAAGGTGCACAACGTCAACATCTACACACACATCGTCCACTCCCTTTAACACACACACACACACACACACACACACACACACACACACACACACACACACACACACACACACACACACACACACACACACACACACACACAAAGAAAAAGAAGTAGATCAAACTATGTCTAAATATCTAACATTGCCTATATTGATTGTTTCTAACATAAACTAAATCTAATTAAATATTATGAATATTTTGGAATTTCATAAAAAATAAAAAATCCTAATCCCATATTCCTTAAAGTCTTCAGAGCCTCATCATTCCCCCACCAGTGTAACATCATTAAAGTTAATGAGCCTCAGTTCAAATTAATGAATGCCTCTTTGTCCTGATAACACATCAGAGTGAAGGGAATAACAATAACACTTCATTATAATGAAACCAAATACAGACAACGCTGTTTTTCACTTCAATTAAATACAACTGTCAAACTAAATCTCATCTTAAACATACTTTTGGAGATATTTGCAGTTGTGTAGTTTTCACATTACCAGGCCGAAGGTTGGACACCTGCTCAGTCGAGGCTTTCTTGTCTCGGCTGGTCACACAGCATTTATCACAACGGTGAAAACACACCTGTGGATTTTACAAGAAAGCTCCGAGGCTGCTGCTGTCAATCACCTGCAGCACCTGAGTTACACATGTTCCTGTGGTGCAGGTGCACCTGTGATTTCAGGACGCACCTGAAACTTGAGCAGGAAGCGCACATGCAAGTTTGAGTGTTGTGGTGTTGGAGAACCTGAGAGCCATCGTGCCAGAGTTTCTGTGACTGAATGTTTTCCTTCAGAGCATCAGAACATCACAGTCTGACCCTGGAGGAGATCCGGATGCTCAACCTCCTGACCTGAAGCCTCAACCTTCAGTCCTGGTGTTTCCTGTCTCTGGCCCGGTCTGGATCAGGTGTTCCCTGGCTCTGACCCGGTCTGGATCAGGTGTTTCCCGGCTCTGGCCCGGTCTGGATCAGGTGTTTCCCGTCTCTGGCCCGGTCTGGATCAGGTGTTTCCTGTCTCTGGCCCGGTCTGGATCAGGTGTTCCCTGGCTCTGACCCGGTCTGGATCAGGTGTTTCCCGTCTCTGGCCCGGTCTGGATCAGGTGTTTCCTGGCTCTGGCCCGGTCTGGATCAGGTGTTTCCCGTCTCTGGCCCGGTCTGGATCAGGTGTTTCCTGTCTCTGGCCCGGTCTGGATCAGGTGTTTCCCGTCTCTGGCCCGGTCTGGATCAGGTGTTTCCTGGCTCTGGCCCGGTCTGGATCAGGTGTTTCCCGTCTCTGGCCCGGTCTGGATCAGG
The DNA here is from genome assembly GCF_029030835.1 of Brachyistius frenatus. Classification (NCBI taxonomy): domain Eukaryota; kingdom Metazoa; phylum Chordata; class Actinopteri; family Embiotocidae; genus Brachyistius; species Brachyistius frenatus. Next base: position 255,134 of record NW_027210721.1, read on the forward strand.
TGTTTCCTGGCTCTGGCCCGGTCTGGATCAGGTGTTTCCTGTCTCTGGCCCGGTCTGGATCAGGTGTTTCCTGGCTCTGGCCCGGTCTGGATCAGGTGTTTCCCGGCTCTGGCCCGGTCTGGATCAGGTGTTTCCTGGCTCTGGCCCGGTCTCACCAACTGGATCAGCTCCTCACATCAACTTGAACTAAACAAACTATCCCTGTGAGCTCATCGGCCATCAGCAGCGTGATCTTTTTGTTGGTGGTCAGTGAGGAACTAAACTGAACTCTTATAGAATCAAACAGTTTAATATTGGGCTTCATATTTCTGAAGCAGATTAATGTAGTGAAGAACAAACACCACATTTGTCTTAAATCTGGTTCCACCATTGGAGGAACAAAGCAACCAGATGCAGGTTAAAAAAGGAGATATGTGTGATTTATTTGGTTGAAGTTCATATTTCATCGCCACTCCTGGTGGACTACATGCACGGTGGCTGGTCGGTATCGACGAAGGACACAGTGAAGGAAACAAGGACGGAGGCAGCCGAGGAGGCAGCGGAGGAGGCAGCGAGGAGGCAGCGGAGGAGGCAGCCGAGGAGGCAGCGGAGGAGGCAGCCGAGGAGGCAGCGGAGGAGGCAGCGAGGAGGCAGCGGAGGAGGCAGCGAGGAGGCAGCCGAGGAGGCAGCGAGGAGGCAGCGGAGGAGGCAGCGAGGAGGCAGCCGAGGAGGCAGCGGAGGAGGCAGCGAGGAGGCAGCGGAGGAGGCAGCGAGGAGGCAGCCGAGGAGGCAGTATGTCGGAGTGGGACGCCGCTTTGTTCAACGGCAGGAGGGCGTGCTGAGCTCGGAGCCTCAACGACTCTCTGCCGGGACGATCTGCTGCTTGTTCCCGGGTCGCTGAACTTCCCGACTCGGATCTTCTGGTCGTCACTTCGCGGTTCTCGGATGTCGAAGCGGGTCAGAAGTCGAGAAGTCTGCGGAGACTGCAGCTCTCCGGGTAGGAGCGGCGGCGGCCGAGCTAACCAGCTAGCCCAGACTACAAGTTACAGCTGCGTCTGCTATCATACATAGAATAGATAGATATATACTTATATACTTATATATACTTATATATATACTTATATATATATACATATATAACCTAGTTAGCTGCACTAATATATAAATATAAAACCTAGTTAACGTTACCAGACGCTGTGAACTAATTAGCAATTAGCTACATGGCTAATTGTTCCATTATAAATGTTCTCTGAAAACTAAACAAAAAGCGTTTTATTGTGAAACTATTTGTTTAATTATCTTTAACTTAAATAAACGTTTAACTGAACGTCAGGTTCTCTGAAATAAATCAACTGATGACAAGAACAGATGTTCCTGTTCAGCTGCTGCCGCGAGACCATCGATTAACGACCGAGTCATCGATTAACGACCAAGACCATCGATTAACGACCGAGTCATCGATTAACGACCGAGTCATCGATTAACGACCGAGTCATCGATTAACAACCGTCATCGATTAACAACCGAGACCATCGATTAACGACCGTCATCGATTAACAACCGAGACCATCGATTAACGACCGAGTCATCGATTAACGACCGAGTCATCGATTAACGACCGTCATCGATTAACGACCGAGTCATCGATTAACGACCGTCATCGATTAACGACCGAGACCATCGATTAACGACCGAGTCATCGATTAACAACCGTCATCGATTAACAACCGAGACCATCGATTAACGACCGAGTCATCGATTAACGACCGAGACCATCGATTAACGACCGAGTCATCGATTAACGACCGAGTCATCGATTTATCAGGATGTGTGTTGTTGTTGTTGTGTTGTTATTGTGTGTTTATCAGGATGTGTGTTGTTGTTGTGTTATTGTGTGTTGTTGTTGTGTTGTTATTGTGTGTTTATCAGGATGTGTGTTGTTGTTGTTGTTGTTGTTGTGTTGTTATTGTGTGTTTATCAGGATGTGTGTTGTTGTTGTTGTGTTGTTATTGTGTGTTTATCAGGATGTTTGTTGTTGTTGTGTTGTTATTGTGTGTTCATCAGGATGTGTGTTGTTGTTGTGTTGTTGTTGTGTTATTGTTATTGTGTGTTGTTGTGTTGTTATTGTGTGTTTATCAGGATGTGTGTTGTTGTTATTGTGTGTTGTTGTTGTGTGTTTATCAGGATGTGTGTTGTTGTTGTGTTGTTATTGTGTGTTTATCAGGATGTGTGTTGTTGTTATTGTGTTTATCAGGATGTGTGTTGTTATTGTGTGTTGTTGTTATGTTGTTGTTGTGTGTGTTTATCAGGATGTGTGTTGTTATTGTGTGTTGTTGTTATGTTGTTATTGTGTGTTTTATCAGGATGTGTGTTGTTATTGTGTGTCGTTGTTGTGTTGTTATTGTGTGTTTATCAGGATGTGTGTTGTTATTGTGTGTCGTTGTTGTGTTGTTATTGTGTGTTTATCAGGATGTGTGTTGTTATTGTGTGTTGTTGTTGTGTTGTTATTGTGTGTTTATCAGGATGTGTGTTATTGTGTGTTGTTGTTGTGTTGTTATTGTGTGTTTATCAGGATGTGTGTTGTTGTTGTGTTGTTGTTGTGTTATTGTTATTGTGTGTTGTTGTGTTGTTATTGTGTGTTTATCAGGATGTGTGTTGTTATTGTGTGTTGTTGTTGTGTGTTTATCAGGATGTGTGTTGTTGTTGTGTTGTTATTGTGTGTTTATCAGGATGTGTGTTGTTGTTCTTGTGTGTTTATCAGGATGTGTGTTGTTAGTGTGTTGTTATTGTGTGTTGTTGTTATGTTGTTATTGTGTGTTTTATCAGGATGTGTGTTGTTATTGTGTGTCGTTGTTGTGTTGTTATTGTGTGTTTATCAGGATGTGTGTTGTTATTGTGCGTTAACCAGGCTGTGTTGTTATTGTGCGTGTGTGTTGCAGAGCCTCGCTGGGCGTCGGTGAACCGGGGTGTGTTGGTCTGTGATGAGTGCTGCAGCATCCATCGAGGTCTCGGCCGTCACAGCTCTCAGGTTCGCCACCTGACTCACTCTGCGTGGCCGACCTCTCAGCTGCAGGTGGGAAATAATCACATGTAATAATGAACATGGGCAATAATCACATGTAATAATGTACATGGGCAATAATCACATGTAATAATGAACATGGGCAATAATCACATGTAATAATGAACATGGGCAATAATCACATGTAATAATGTACATGGGCAATAATCACATGTAATAATGTACATGGGCAATAATCACATGTAATAATGAACATGGGCAATAATCACATGTAATAATGAACATGGGCAATAATCACATGTAATAATGAACATGGGCAATAATCACATGTAATAATGTACATGGGCAATAATCACATGTAATAATGAACATGGGCAATAATCACATGTAATAATGTACATGGGCAATAATCACATGTAATAATGAACATGGGCAATAATCACATGTAATAATGTACATGGGCAATAATCACATGTAATAATGAACATGGGCAATAATCACGTAATAATGAACATGGGCAATAATCACGTAATAATGAACATGGGCAATAATCACATGTAATAATGAACATGGGCAATAATCACATGTAATAATGTACATGGGCAATAATCACATGTAATAATGAACATGGGCAATAATCACATGTAATAATGTACATGGGCAATAATCACATGTAATAATGAACATGGGCAATAATCACATGTAATAATGAACATGGGCAATAATCACATGTAATAATGAACATGGGCAATAATCACATGTAATAATGAACATGGGAAATAATCACATGTAATAATGAACATGGGCAATAATCACATGTAATAATGAACATGGGAAATAATCACATGTAATAATGAACATGGGCAATAATCACATGTAATAATGAACATGGGCAATAATCACATGTAATAATGAACATGGGCAATAATCACATGTAATAATGAACTTGGGAAATATTCACATGTAATAATGAACATGGGCAATAATCACATGTAATAATGAACATGGGAAATAATCACATGTAATAATGAACATGGGCAATAATCACATGTAATAATGAACATGGGCAACAATCACATGTAATAATGAACATGGGCAATAATCACATGTAATAATGAACATGGGCAATAATCACATGTAATAATGAACTTGGGAAATAATCACATGTAATAATGAACATGGGAAATAATCACATGTAATAATGAACATGGGAAATAATCACATGTAATAATGAACATGGGAAATAATCACATGTAATAATGTACATGGGAAATAATCACATGTAATAATGAACATGGGCAATAATCACATGTAATAATGTACATGGGCAATAATCACATGTAATAATGTACATGGGAAATAATCACATGTAATAATGAACACGGGAAATAATCACATGTAATAATGAACACGGGAAATAATCACATGTAATAATGTACATGGGAAATAATCACATGTAATAATGAACTTGGGAAATAATCACATGTAATAATGAACATGGGAAATAATCACATGTAATAATGAACATGGGAAATAATCACATGTAATAATGTACATGGGAAATAATCACATGTAATAATGAACATGGGCAATAATCACATGTAATAATGTACATGGGAAATAATCACATGTAATAATGAACATGGGCAATAATCACATGTAATAATGTACATGGGAAATAATCACATGTAATAATGAACATGGGCAATAATCACATGTAATAATGAACATGGGAAATAATCACATGTAATAATGAACATGGGAAATAATCACATGTAATAATGAACATGGGAAATAATCACATGTAATAATGAACATGGGAAATAATCACATGTAATAATGAACATGGGAAATAATCACATGTAATAATGAACATGGGCAATAATCACATGTAATAATGAACATGGGCAATAATCACATGTAATAATGAACATGGGAAATAATCACATGTAATAATGAACATGGGCAATAATCACATGTAATAATGAACATGGGCAATAATCACATGTAATAATGAACATGGGCAATAATCACATGTAATAATGAACATGGGAAATAATCACATGTAATAATGAACATGGGAAATAATCACATGTAATAATGAACATGGGAAATAATCACATGTAATAATGAACATGGGAAATAATCACATGTAATAATGAACATGGGCAATAATCACATGTAATAATGAACATGGGAAATAATCACATGTAATAATGAACATGGGCAATAATCACATGTAATAATGAACATGGGCAATAATCACATGGGAAATAATCACATGTAATAATGAACATGGGCAATAATCACATGTAATAATGAACATGGGCAATAATCACATGTAATAATGAACATGGGAAATAATCACATGTAATAATGAACATGGGCAATAATCACATGTAATAATGAACATGGGCAATAATCACATGTAATAATGAACATGGGAAATAATCACATGTAATAATGAACATGGGCAATAATCACATGTAATAATGAACATGGTCCTGAGGTCACACCCTTGTCAGGTGATGGTCGGGGCTGGAGAAGGGTTCCTCTGAGGGTTCCTCCTCTAAGGGTTCCTCCTCTGAGGGTTCCTCTGCTCAGCTGTCCATGGTCTCTCCTGCTGTAGATGGTCCAGACGCTGTATGGCAACGGAGCGAACTCCATCTGGGAGCACAGCCTGCTGGATCCGTCCTCCTCCGGCAGCGGGAAGCGTAAAGCCAACCCACAGGACCGAGTTCAGTAAGTCTGCTTCAGGGACTCCAGATGTCACAGAACATTTCTGTTTGCTTGATTCATCTTTTATTGCTCAACTGGCAAATTATAATTTCAGAGTAAAGGTTGTGAATATGCATAACTGACCTTCAGCACCATGAACATGACTCACTTCTGATTACCTGACTCACCTGATCAGTTGACATTTAGATTCAACATTCAATTAAATGCAGTTAGCAATGTTTTGAACATGTTAGTGTTTGAGATCAGTATGAAAGTTTCATTGATCTGCAGAATAATTATGCAACCAACTGAATATTAAAGTGTTGATGCTGCATTGTCTTTATAACCAGCTGTTTTAAAAAAAATGTACCATGTGATATCCCTCAGAAGACATAAAAACCAAATGTGTGGAGTAGAGAGATGTGATGTCGCCACACATCGTTACCAGCTACGAACACTGTTGGTGCGGTGCTGAGGTCAACCCTCCACTCACCGCAAACACAGGCAGCCATCTTGGTTCCCAGATACCAGTTCTTAAATGGATGCTGTCATACTTAGATGCTGTTTTCACTGCAGGAACTTTCCAGAGAACCTGGAACTCAGAAACTAAGAATGACTTTCAATTAGAGGAAACATGACAACATTTAGTTCCTGAAGGATAAGATATTGATAGATAGATAATAGATAGATAATAGATAGATAGATAGATAGATAGATAGATAGATAGATAGATAGATAGATAGATAGATAGATAGATAGATAGATAGATAGATAGATAGATAGATAGATAGATAGATAGATAGATAGATAGATAGATAGATAGATAGATAGATAGATAGATAGATAGATAGATAGATAGATAGATAGATAGATAGATAGATAGATAGATAGATAATTAATTAAGACTATAAGCTCTGGGTGTCACACATCCTGCAACAGCTTCAACTTCTGTGTTTCTTCGTTCACCAAATAAGGAAGTGCTTTAGTGTTTGTGAACATTTTGTTTGCCACTAACAAAGTTAAAGTTCCCCATTAGTTTAGTAAACTATTGTTTTGTGTCTGAACAAACATCCACAGAGATTATTCTTGTATTATGCCGATGAAGAGAGATAGTTGCACTTGAGTTTGGACGTGAATGAATTAAACCTTAACCGCCAGATCCAGCTGAGTTTTGGACTTGATGTGATGTTTTGGTGGTGTGTTGGATTACATAACGGGGAGAGGGGCCACATCAGGACAATGTCATTTGTCTTAAACATAAGTAGTTCATTATGTCATGTAATAATCACTTTAAAATAGCAGTGATGGTTCAGATGTTCGCATCTTTTGTTGTTTCCAGTCCCAACAAGACAGAGTTCATCAAAACCAAGTATCAGATGTTGGCGTACGTCCATCGGATGCCTTGTCGGGAGGACGACAGCGTCACAGCAAAGGACCTCAGCAAGGTGAGAAACGGATCTGGTATCAGGTTTCATATTAATTGGCCACATTCTTCATTCACCAACATGGTTTTATTTAGAAATAAGCCAACGTTGTCCCATGTGAAGAGGATATTTGGAGACAGCTCTGACAGACCTGCGATGAGAGCAGGATTTACTGAGAGAAAAGTGCACAAACTTATGTCCATACACTTCTTTTCTCATATTTTTGTACCCTTTTAAAATGATGCTCCTTGTGTATTTTTTAATGGCTCTAATGTAATCAAAAGATTCAAAAGATATATATCCAGCAGGATACGACATGATGTCCCAGTCGTGGGCAGGTGTATCTAGTAAATCAAACACTGTGTGACTGCACCTCACAATCCAATTCAAACCAGCGTCTTGTGGATTTTCTGTCAGCAACTCCATTCCAGTGTTCGGACAGGGAACCTGGAGACCTGCCTCAGACTCTTATCTTTAGGAGCACAGGCTAACTTCTTCCATCCGGTAAGTCCAGTGGCATAAATGAAATATACATTTTGTTTGGTTTAAGTTGACAAAATGCTTAATCACTGTTTTTTTGGGCCTACAGGAGAAAGGAAACACTCCGCTACACATCGCAGCCAAAGCAGGTCAGATGCTACAAGCAGAACTGTTAGCAGTTTATGGAGCTGATCCCGGAGCTCTGGACTCAAGTGGAAAGACCCCCATCGATTACGCAAGGTAACACTGCGCCTCACGTTTTACTGCTCGACCAAAGAATCTTACTGACAACTTCTTATTTTAGGGTTGCCTCAAAAAGGATGTCCTGTTTTCAGGCACTCGGATGTATGATGCGTTGTCATTGGGCGCCGGCCACCTCTGTTCTTCTGCTGCTGAATAGAAAACATGGCAAACTTCCAGCTGTTCTCACTATTGTTGTGCTTCCTGTGTCCGACCTGTAGTGCATCTGCAAGCATCACCTTAACAGACTCGTCCCAGCTCTGCTGGCTGTGCTGCAGGAAATGACGGATGACTTGTGAAGACTTTAAAAGCAGACAAAACGGATGTGTGTTCTATTTCTATATTCGTGTATGTTGGTGTATTAATGAGGAAGTAATGCTCTTTAACTCAGAAAGGTGACAGAGGAGGTAGAGAAATGTTAGAAGTATCTTATTCAGAAACTGAAAAAAATCCCTTTCACCAACAAAATGGCTCAAACTTTTAACATGGTTTGCACTCCAATGAACACTGGACACAGAGCTCAGTGGCATCATGTCTGACTAATTCAATAAGGGAAGGACAGGAAGGAACAATCCATCAGCACTGAAGACACGCTGACTCAGCTGGACTAGTTGACAATAAGTTGGAATGAAGAACAAGTAGTAAAAATGAACAAATGAGCCTTTTACAGCTCACAGCAATTTGTTATGTCACTTATTGTTGTACAGAATTTGCGAAACATATTATATGATGTACTGAAGATAATTTCTACATCACTCAGGAATGTTATTCTGTAATGTCATGAAAACAGCATCGCCCTGTGGTCAACATCAGTTATCAAGATAACAGCTATATTTGATGGTATTTCTTGCAACAGAAGGTCAGTGCTGTCTGCAAAACTGGTCGCCATGGCCACCAAACACCAGCACACCTACTTTACTTCTATACTAAATACAATTCTTTAAAACGGACTCACCAAACCATCTTTGTTCTTTCTATTTAATGAGGAATCTGTTGTTTTTGTGAACTTTATAGACGTGCGTTTTTTGACAGACTGATTTAAAGGCATTCCACCTGAGGCAGTTTTAGCATTAGCACAGTGACATATTTGTGAAACGTGACCTTTTATTCCTAATCTGTGCAGACAAGCTGGGCATCAGGAGCTGGCAGAGAGGCTGGTGGAGATCCAGTATGAACTCACTGACCGGTTAGCTTTTTACCTTTGTGGTAGGAGGCCAGGTAAGAACTGTCGCTGCATCAAGCACAGCTGTTTAATGGCATGTTACAGCTGCAGTTTTTCATGCCCTCTGTTGTAATCACTCTGTTATACCCTTGTTGTGTTATAGATCACAGAAATGGCCAACACTTCATCATTCCTCAGATGGCAGACAGGTAATAGCTGCAGTCATGTTTGGTTACTTTCACTGTGAGGCATGATAGACCTTCATGATATAATCTGAACCCTGTTTTTTCTGTGCTGCATTGGATGGATTAGAAATAAGTAAGTATGTCGGTTGCATTTGCTATCCCCTTTCTTTTTGTTAGCTTGGACCTTTTTCAGCACAAAGATAATAAATTTGAATATTTTTGTCCAAAGCAGTTTGGATTTGTCAGAGTTTGCAAAAGCCGCAAAGAAGAAGCTGCAGTCGGTGAGACATCTACACCTCATTTATCTTCTAGGATTTACAGAATTATTCACTTGCCATTCAGTTGTTCTAAAAGTTAACCAGTAATTCTGCTTCATTTTTTTCCAGCTCAGTAACCATCAGTTTGAGGAACTTGCCATGGATGTGTATGATGAAGTTGACAGAAGAGAAACAGATGCAGGTTAGATTCCAGGATTTGTATCATTAAATCCATAATTCTTTACATAAAGCTTTTTATACCTCGCACATTACGTGCATCTTACCTTGAGTATTTCTTTCCCAGTGTGGTTGGCCACTCAGAACCACAGCACACTTGTAACAGACACTACAGTTGTCCCTTTTCTGCCGGTCAATCCTGAGTACTCGTCTACCAGAAACCAGGTGAGTGTTGCCGCCTGTTAAAAACGTCATTTTTTTGTGTGAATAACAGCATTGATAATACTGCTGTATCTTCTCCTTTATGTTACGTTTGCTTTCTCAGGGTCGTCAAAAACTGGCGAGGTTTAGTGCTCATGAATTTGCCACCCTGGTCATCGATATTTTGACGGATGCTAAACGACGGCAGTGGGGTAATTCGTGTGAAAGTCCGAAAGGTATGGTGCCGTATTGTCTGTTTTTATTCTAAGAGATCTTGAAATGTTTTGGGTTATGTAATGTTTGTGTTGCATTAGATGACCTCATTAGCTTCTAAACAGAAGATAATTAATACAAATGTAAGAAAGAAACGCAGGAAACAAGCATTAGAGAAATCCCAGTTGTTGCAAATGAGATGCAGAAAGTCATATTTTTGCAATTCAAATGTGGAGCGTGTGGGCACAGCTAGATGGGTCTTAATTAGAATGAGGACCATGCGTGAATTTGGGTTTAATAATGAGAAATTCTGCAACTTATAGTAAACCACATTACAACTTATGTTCTTCCTTGTGAATACTCAAGGAAAATTGTAAAGAGTAATAAAGAAGAGCTAGTTCTGATTTCTGGACGCAGTAAATGAAAATCAAATGTTTGATTTCAGCAGCTGCTTGTAGCCGGGCCTCATGTTTGATCTCCCGCTCTGCCTTCAGAGAACGTGGAGCTGATCCTTCAGGGAATAAACAGTCGCCATAACAGCGAGAGCCAGGACAACGACCAGCCCGATTACGACAGCGTGGCCTCAGATGAAGATCCAGTCCAAGAGGCCACGTGTGGCGACAGCTGCAATGATGGAAGGACCAAGGTTCATGTTTTTCTGGAACCTGCTGTTTACACTTAACTACAACATCTGGTTTTACTTTTCAAATCGATTAAATGAATCTTATCCTGTGTTTGTATGTTCTGCTGCAGAGCTCAGAGTCTTCTGACCTGTCTGATGGGCCAATCACAGTGCAGGAATTTATGGAGGTGAAGACTGCCCTCACCGCATCAGAAGCCAAAATACAACAGCTGCTCAAAGTCAACTGTCACCTCAGTGAAGAGCTGCGGTCGATGCAGAGCAAGGTGAGTTCAGTCACATGACACCAAGTAGGAATTTGACTGCAGATTGGCTGCACTTGTTTTGTTTGCAGTAATGCAGACTGTTTGATTTCTGTCACTTTGATTAGATGGTTGTACACATTAATATTTCAAGATCCATAATAAGAGGTCAGTTTGCACTTCATACATCACATTTCTATCCTCTCTGATGCAGATTGCTTTGGCAATTGCTCCTCTTCAATACATTTTGTTGTGACATTATTAAAATGTATATTTAAAAAATATGAACCGTAAATTCCTTTAACCCAATGACATGTTGTTCTCTGTTTACCAGAAGTTAAGGTTGTGCCTGTTTGAATGTGTCAGACACACCGCTTCACCTTTTAAAATAATACTATCTGTGACTTATACAGTGCATGCATTTATAGTTGTATGAAGACCTGATTTTGACATCTAAAAATCAATGAAAATACCATTGGAAATCACATCTACTCATCGGGCCTCATTCACCAATATCTTCTTAAATTTGTTCTTAAATGTCCTGAGAAAATGTCTACGTCAGATTCACGACGTGTTCTTAAATCCCAGATTGTTTCGCACCCGTGTTCTTAAATTGATTAATCCTACGGTCCTGGTAAGTTGAAAGAGTGCCAGTTGTTCCTAATTAGCATAAATAAACGCAGTGCCAATGCCCATAAAAGGGCATGAGACTGCAGTGTGCACAGAGTCACATACAGTTAGGGAGAAGAGAGAAGTTGAGAGAAACGTAAATAATGCTGACGGACGGTGGAGCAGCAGACGCTAAGAGGAAGAACAACTTCAGTAGGTCTGAAGAGGAGGTGAACAGAAACAGATCTGTCATATTTAATAGTGTAGCGTATCAGGAGAACTTGGAGGAGATATTATACAAGTGTAGAATTCAGGAAAATGCAAAAAACAATTATTTGGCACAAACATTTCAGCACCCAAGTGTGCTCTCCAGTGTGCGTACATTTTGTTCTGAGAAAAAAAATCCCAAATAAGAAAACATTGGTGAAAACCAGAATTTTCATAAAATCGGTGTAAGTGGAGTTTAAGAAGACATTTGTTCTTAAGACCGGTTGGTGAATGAGGCCCATTGTTGCTTCCCTACTAGTGAACAGAGCAAACAGCTGCAATGTTTGTCGACGGGTTAAAATTCCTGTGGCGGTCGTTATGAGTCGTTAAACTTCCTCTACTGTGCTGCTCAGTGAAACAGAAAAACAGGATTTATTGTTATGGTTGATGTAAACCAGAGAGAGGATTCACATAGAGTCCCGAGTCAGATGTGAAAACAACCAAGCACCAGTCCACAAAAGGCTCCCACAGAGGACGTGATCATCCAGCATCAGTTATAAAGCAACTTAATGATAAGTGCTTGATTATGAACTCAAGGCTTCATCATAATAAAATGTCATTGAATGAGGTATCTGACACCCCCAGAAGGAATGGGACAACTACTCCCAACTCACCGCTATTTCAGCTATAACTTTATTACATTTTTAATGTCTTGGTATTTCAAAAAAGTTCCAGTTAGCCATCAGTGGCATTTACAGATGCTTTATTTCTTTATTTTTAACAGTTTTACTTGTTGGGGTTTTTAAGTAATCCTCCTCTGTTAAAATGTCTGGTCATAACCGTGGTGAACTCGTCCCAACAGCAGCGTCTGTTCTACTAACATTATCATGGTTGTCAGGAAACTTTACAGACTGTTGTGGACGGTTTTCACTATTCTCACTATTCTCACTACTTTCTTTGGTCGGCCATATTTCCTCATTGAAATTCTATCCTCATCAGTTCGGAGCATTTTGACTGGCTGTCTTTTTCTGGCATAAAGGGAACAATGCCTGCACATTTATTCAGGCCGTTCCATGTTATTCACGTAAGCATTGTTTTCACAACATAATGCAGAAAAAGACGCTTTGGATAACTTAGAAATTGTTTTCTCGGCCGATATATCAATATTGTAATATTTGTATTGGTCCCAAAAATCCAGTATCAGCCGGGTTCTTGTGTATCAAACACAAAAATGACGAGAAGGATGCAACTTGCAGACAAAAGATTTCATTATTTATTTTTGATGCCTCTGATTGTCCACAGTTGAGTTTTGTCTCAGCGGTTGAGCGTTAACACAACGTCCTGTCTCCTCCTGCTGGTTCATCTACACTTTAACTGCCTTCTCTGACCAAAGTGTCCGGTGACCAAGGCTCCTCCTCTGTCTTACACCAACACAAACCTCCGTCGGTGACTGTTGCTAACATATGAGACAAAAAGCCTCTATAAACTTGTAATATTCATGTCTTGTTTATCGTCCCAGAGACTCATTAAGCAAACTGTAGACAGTCCAGCTGTTGTGTACTACTGACCTCTCTATGCCCTTCAAGCTTCTTCTTTTACATGCATTTGAATCCCAAATGTTCTTGATTAAAGCCTCCAGCTGTTGTTAACGCTGGGGATGTCCAATTTCTCAAGTTAATTATCCACTTGATATGATCATTTACATTAATAATATGGACTCTTCCATGTCGTGTTTTTAAACGCGGTTCCTGTAAATGAGGGCAGCCACTTTCTCAGGCCGTCGTACTTCAAGCGTTGGTATCAACTCACAGCGTCAGCATTTCATTTGTAAAGCAAGCAAACCTTTTGTTGTGAGAAAAACCTTGAAGAGACACCAAAAACTAAACAGAGAAGAAGATGAACTCCACCTGGAGGTGTTGCATTTCACCTGGAGGCTTCGCTGTCTCTGCTCTATTATTGATGACTGAGCTTTTGTGAAGGAGATCAGTGCCCGGCGAGTGTTGAATGGAAAGATGTTTTTGTTCTCTGCAGCTGAACTCCCTGCAGACTGAAAACACAACCCTGCGATGGCAAACCCCCAGCGGACAGCAGCACGCCCAGGGGCCCTCGGGTCGACACCCACCCCGCGGGGGTCGCGCCATGTCCATGTATGAGACGGGCTCCACTCCGAGGCAGTACCCCCACCGAGTGGAAACGGCCCGGCGTGACGACGGAGTCGTTTTACAACCCTTCCCGACCAATGTAAGCACAGAAGCATCAAAGTTTCTGTCCTCCATCGTCCAGAATGATGATGCCTGGCTTGGGGCTGGTGTTGGTTTTTCATTCATTCATTCATTGCATCTCAACAGAGAGTATGCTCAACTTGGTTTGACCCCTTTCTAGATTGGTAGGGGTCCGTTGGGGACGGCCGCTTCCTCCCTCCCTACCTTCCCCTCTTCCCTGTCCTGGTCGTGGGATGAGAGATCTCGAAGGGTTAAGTACTGAAGCTCCCCTCGGCCCACAGGGGACGGTGAACACTGTCCCCCTGTTTGACCCCCACAGTCTTGTCTCTCCTGACCTGTGTCTTTAAACTGCTCTTGATCGGGATGGCCCGCCTGCATGCATTCACTGCAGGGCCTCTGCTTCAGTTCAGTTCGGCTGCTTGCATACAAACATCAGAAGAGATGATGACATGTTGCTGCACCAGAGAAGGTTGAGTCCCGTACCCCTGAAAGATAAAGTGGCTCAATGTGCTTATTAGTGACACCGATAAAAGAACTTTCAGGATTTCTTCGCATCTACTAATCGCATCCACTGCAGCACAACTGTAATTGTTTATTTCCTGTCTTTTTCTCTTCATCTACTTTAAAATGAAATGTGTGATAGTGTGGTCGTAGCTTTGATTTCAGAAATGCATGACTAAAAAGTGTTTGTGCCTACTGTTGCTGTGTTAATAAGTTTGTGCTCATCATGTAGAATATATACTGTAATTGATTGATGGCCTCCGCTGATGTCCCTGCAGGGTTGTAGTCTGGAAGGACAGGGCACCATGCTGGAGAACGACTACGATACTACACCCAACCACTCGGAGCTGGAGGAGGCTGGGTAACGACTGCTTCTGTCTTTTATTTCACTTTTTAATTTTAAAACAGAAATTTGATTTAAAAGACTACTTTCTCTGAAACTTTCCTTACTGATATAAAGCAACAACAAAAATCCTGCATTTCCTTGGTAAAACCAATTGTTTGGCTCTTCAAAGTAAAATATTAAAAACATTTTCTGTACACCATTTCTTTGAAATGATTTCATTGATGTTCTGAGCTGCATTCAGTATTTAATGAAACAAACCTGCTAAGAGGACACAATTAGAAGAAGTAAGTGACTGGAAAGAAGTTTGAAGTGAAATAAATGGGAAACGTTTCTGTTTCTGTTTCTGTTGATGATGTCGGTGTAGCAGAAGCTTAGAAAGTTAAAGGTCACATGAGGAGAGAAGATACAGCACACTGATATTAGTCATATTAAATACTAGATATTAGTTCTGACAGGCGTCAGGAGTCCTTGATTGATGCAGGCTGCCTGCACAAAACCAAGTGAATGTACAGTTGCCTCCAAAAGTATTTGGACACTTAATACTTCAAGTGCTTTCAATGATAAAACATTAGAAATGATGTGTTTTGAGAACCCAGTGGTAGTTTTAGTAAAAATCACAGTTACAATGTTTTTCCAACATCATAAATTCATCCACACTATATTATCCATGAGCTGACTTTTTTTTGGCTCCCCACAGATGGTTTGAAGTCAGGAGACTTTAATTTTATTTTGGGCAAAATATTCTTTCATCTGACAGCTGAAATGTTTCCGATCATTATCTTGTTGAAAGATTCACGTCAGATGCTTGAATGCTTTTTGTTGTGTCTGAATTCTTCCTCTTCACTATTGTAAGAAAAACAGTTCCCATGTTTTCTTTGCGTTTGCAGAAGCCCTCTTGCTGCCTCTGAAGCAGTGGAACCGGAGGAGGAGGGTGAGGAAGATGCCACCCTGCCGTGCACTGAGGATGTTATCTGTAAAACAGAGCAGATCACCAAGAACATCCAGGAACTTCTGAGAGCTGCTCAGGAGACCAAACATGAAAGGTACAGTAGAAACAACGGTTCAAATGTATAAAACGAGTCAGTCGATATCTCAAAAACAACATTTTGATGAATCAGAAGTCGACTCTTCTCTTTATTTGGGCTGTCAGGCCATTGAATGTCATCGTACGCACTGCTATCAGTCTGCTCGGCCTTGTTTAAAGAGCACGAGTGTCTCGGCTACTTCTAAGTCAGTGGTTTTCAATGGTCATCCTCAGGGTCCAGGATCCCGCTGGCTTCTATCGTAGCCGGCTAACTGGGGACTGATTTACACCTGAGCTGCAATATGAATGCAGCTCCTCTCCAGCTAATGTAGAAAACCAGCAGCACTCTGGATCTTGTGGCCGGTTGTCTGGTTTCTGTCCCGGTAGTGATTTCATGGATTCATTGGTGTATTCATTTCCTGTGTTTTTACAGCTACTCATTACTACTTGATTTCCCTTTGCTTTTATAATGATATGAAATATTCACGAGTTTAGTTGTGTAATGAAGGAAACATGATTGGTGTGCAGGGGGTCAAACGTTCCAGGATGACAGCAGCCAGTTAAAGAGTGCTTTCAGGGAATCAACACTTTTACATCATGAAATAAGGCATCAAGTTGGAACTACTTTGAAAATTGTGCTCCTGAACAAAGCAACAGATTCATTTTCAAATGATGTGAAATAAATGTCCAGTAGATTGTTGGCATTGATGGTATTCACTGTTGATTGGATGAATATTAACGTGTTGATGTTGTGAGAGGCCGGTTTGTGATTTTGCTCTGATGTTTCTGTTCTCGACAGAGGCAGTGGTGGATCACCCATTGAGCCTTTTGTCTTCGTCTCCCACAGCTTTCTGCCTTGCTCTGAAAAGATCTGCATGGCTGTGTCGGAGATGGCTGCCCTGTTTCCCAAGGTAAGATGATCCCACCAGCAGGTCGGTGTCCCTCCCCAAGTAATGAAGGGAATGTGTCTGGACCGGTCGCATGACTTCGTTTTATGTTTACCATTTATACAATTACTTTGTTTTATGTTCACTTACACACGTCCGGTGTCCGTATGCCCACTGACAACAACAAGGGCTTATTTGTGGATGCTGTCATGTACCTCCCTGATCAAATCTCTCCCCCCCCTCCCTCCCTCACACACACACACACACACACACACACACACACACACACACACACACACACACACACACACACACACACACACACACACACACACACACACACACACACACACACACACACACACACACACAGAGGCCGTCCTCGGAGACAGTGCGAGGATCTCTGTGTCTGCTGACCTCGAGCGCCAGCCGGCTCCACGGAGAGTGCCAGAAGGCCGCAGAGCACAACCCGAGCCCGTCGGACATCCAGCTGGTCACTCAGCAGGTCATCCAGTGCGCCTATGATATCGCCAAAGCTGCCAAGCAACTTGTTACTGTGACAACCAAAGAAAACAACAACTAACTAAAACCCAAAGACATTTGTGATTCCCCAAATTTGATCAAATATGTCACAATTTTTTGATCCTAATCAGTGTTTCTTTTTTTTGTTGTTTTCCCGTATTAATCAGTATAAGTATTTCAATACATTCCTTGAGGTGGGAAAATCTTAACAAATATATATTCGCTGCAAAATGATGGATCAATCAAAAGCTTTATTTATTTTGTCTTTATACCATGGTCATACAAACATATTCAAAGATGTAGGAGGAAACCTGTTAACTGTTCTTTACCTCACAAATTGAATCCAACTTTTCAAAAGTGCAACGTTGCTTGTGTGTATAAAACAACTCGCCGTCTTACGGAGCTTTTACTTTAACACCAGAGATCATTAGTTGTGCTCCTTGAGGTCAGAGAGGACCAAAAAAATCTACAAGACACCCGGCATCAAGGATCAGAACACATGAACCTCTTTCCCCTCCACTGACATTCTTCTTCTGGTGTTTGAAATGTTTTTTTTAATCTTGAATCATTGTGACGCCGCTTTGCTCAAAGTTCAGATGTTTGGTTCGTAAGCAAACTGTGGTTCTAAAAACGGCTTCAGGGTCCGGAGCTGCGTGGCCGGCCGCTTTCCTTCCATCCAGCAGGTGGTTTACAGTTCAGTCCCTCCGCTGGTTGAAGACGTGTTTATAAGTAAAGTATTTGGAGTTATAATAACATTACAGCCATACTTATGATGTTGTGTGTGTGTGTGTGTGTGTGTGTGTGTGTGTGTGTGTGTGTGTGTGTGTGTGTGTGTGTGTGTGTGTGTGTGTGTGTGTGTGTGTGTGTGTGTGTGTGGCAAAGATGGCCTCTGAGAAATCCATTTTAGTAACATTATGCAAATATGTAAGATGTATGTACCCATGTAATTCTCTATCAGATTAATCCAAATGCTATTCTATTTATTAAGTGTACGTCATACCTCTGAGAAAATATCAACGTTTATTTTCATAAGCTTTTCTTTAACATGACGCTCGTCACAGGCTAACGTTTGTTCTGAGGTTTGGGACGTCTCCGCTCACCGTCACTTATAAGCAGCTTGTGATCACTGTTTACTCGGTGTGGTGCTGTAACTGATGTTTTAGATGCTTCCTGTGGTCCAACACGTAGCCTCCTGGTTTACAGCCAATGATAGCGTATCTGTGTAGAGTTCCTGTTGTCCAACATGGGTCCTAACGTGACACGCACTGTTGTGAGCCAGATCACTTTGAACCAGGGGTGGAAAGAACTCAAATACGCTGCACAGCTGCAGTGAATTCAAGATTCCTGAAGTAAGATTATATATGTTGGAATTTATTACACATTTAGAAGAAGGTTATAAATGTGAGTTGCTTCGTTCAATCTGATCAACATGTAGGATGATGAACATTGGTGCAATTTATTCTCCACGAATTCAACTCTTCAGTTCTGTGATAAAATGTCTTCAAAATAATCTTGTTTCAGACACGAGACCATGAACGAATATGTACAGTACAAACCCATTTAAGTTATCTACAATACTACATTAAAACCTGTTCTGAAATGAAGATAAGAGATTCTAGAGCTGACCGAGATATCAGCTGATATCAGCCTATCACAGAAAAATGATGATGTTGGTCGATATTCAAACTTCTTTTTACAGAGCATAATGGAGGAAATAGATCAATTGTAAATGGTGTATTTGCGTGTTTCAAAAAACAACAACCACATAGTTATTCCGAATTTATTCAAATCCCCGAAATTGAATTCACTTGGTAAACCGATTAATCGATATCAAGATCAGCATCGTCCTCATAAACCCAGATTCGGTCAACAGGCTCCCGGTAACCGGTGAGTGTCTGGAGGGCTGCGGGCCACCGGCGGTGCTCGTGCTCCGTTTCCTGCCTCCTTGTCCCGTTTGAACCTTTAACTGTACGTCGACCGACCTGAGATCCAATAAACATTCAAACCTCCACATGCTCGTCGCTGTCTTTTGTGCGCGTGTCGTGGACGTGCAGCGCGTGTCCGGCCCGCTCATGTTTTATTCTCCACCTGTTGGAGAAGGACGGCGGTGACAGGACTGGGGCGCTTCTCCACCTGTGCTTCTCCACCTGTTGGAGAAGGACGGCGGTGACAGGACTGGGGCGCTTCTCCACCTGTGCTTCTCCACCTGTTGGAGAAGGACGGCGGTGATAGGACTGGGGGCGCTTCTCCACCTGTTGGAGAAGCACGGCGGTGATAGGACTGGGGCGCTTCTCCACCTGTTGGAGAAGGGACTGGGGCGCTTCTCCACCTGTTGGAGAAGCACGGCGGTGACAGGACTGGGGCGCTTCTCCACCTGTTGGAGAAGGGACTGGGGGCGCTTCTCCACCTGTTGGAGAAGGACGGCGGTGATAGGACTGGGGCGCTTCTCCACCTGTTGGAGAAGCACGGCGGTGATAGGACTGGGGGCGCTTCTCCACCTGTTGGAGAAGGGACTGGGGGCGCTTCTCCACCTGTGCTTCTCCACCTGTTGGAGAAGCACGGCGGTGATAGGACTGGGGCGCTTCTCCACCTGTTGGAGAAGGACGGCGGTGATAGGACTGGGGCGCTTCTCCACCTGTTGGAGAAGGACGGCGGTGATAGGACTGGGGCGCTTCTCCACCTGTTGGAGAAGCACGGCGGTGATAGGACTGGGGCGCTTCCCCACCCACCGGACAACAGCCCAGTTCCGGGTTCTTTCCAGCCGAGAGACGCGCTGCTGCAGCTGTTTCACGGACGGAGGACGATGTCTCTTCTGCTGGAGAACGAGTTCAGCGAGCTGCCGGAGGACAAGTCGGTGGACACGAAGCTGTTCCTGGACACCGTCTCCCACCTGCCTTCCTTCTTTGGTGAGTACCTCCACCCGGACACATGACTCGGTGAGACGGCGCCGCTGTCTCGGCTCAGTCGGCCGACTTGTTCCTCATGACATGGAGATCCGATGACTTGAAACGTGATCGCGACGCTTCACATCGGACTTCTGTCCCACTAATGGCCGCTGGATCCGACCCAGACTCGGTTTACTCCCCGAACAGCGCGCACACTGACCTCATCGTGACTCCACCGGATCTCCCTCCGAGCCGCGGACTTGTGATGAAGTCGTTCATGTTGTACTGCTTTGCTCTCAGATGTCTCTTTCTCTTCCAGACTGTTTGGGATCAAAAGTGTTTACAGTCATCAAATCAGACATTAATGGCAACATAACGGTGAGATCCAGATCTCTGCTGCTTTACTGCTGTTTGCATGCTTTAAATGCGCGCTGGGGCTGAATGGTGCAAAGTCAACACATGTTTTATCTTCAGAAAATTCGAGGAGTATATCTGAAGGATCCTGCAAAGTACGTCACCCTGCAGGACATCGTGGAGGCCGAGCGAGAAGCTCACGGAGCAGAGTGGCCTAAAGTCGGAGGAACATTAGCTCTGATGTGGCTGAAGAGGTGAGACCTCCCGAACCGGACCCTCAGTCGGTACTGCTGGAACCAAGCAGACCGGTTGTTCTGTAATACTCTGTCCGTCCTGCAGGGGGCTCCGTTTCATTCAGATCCTGCTGCAGAGTTTGGCAGATGGAGAGAGAGATGAGAACAACCCCAACCTGATCCGGGTCAATGTCACCAAAGCTTACGAACAGGCGCTGAAGAGATATCATGGCTGGATTGTTCAAAAGATTTTCAATGTGAGAAACGTACAAGCGGAAGAAATATCCTCTTTGCTGTTCTTGTGATCCATTCGAGCACAGATCCTCCAACATGTTCACCTGCACCCATATGTACCGACAACATAAACACCACACATATTTAACACGCCTCAAAAAGGCCAAATAACAACAACATACAGATATAAGTTTCAAAGTCAAACATACGTTTACATTTCTGGCTAGAAAAGGTGATTTGATTTGAAGTGAGGTGTTTGTAGGATGACGTCTATCAAACACAAGATTCTTCGCTATTAACGAACGTTTATGTTGCATCCATACTTTGTATTGAGGTTCATGGTTCTTTAAAACATGTATATTAATCTGAGCTCATACTACCTTTTACTCAACCCACTTCTTCTTGATGCTAATAAAGGTTCCTGTCCCTTCAGGCAGCGTTAATGGCAGCTCCCTACAGATCAAACTTCCTGAAAGCTCTGTCAAAAGGAGAGGAAGTGACGGAGGAGGACTGTCTGGCAGCTGTGCGCCGGTTCCTGGTGAACTACACCGCGACTGTGGATGCCATCTACGAGATGTACACGGATCTCAACGCGGAGCTGGACTACACCGTCTGATGTCCCGGGACGTGACAGGAGGTGCAGGAGTGAATCTGTTCTCCCTCTCAGGTGTCACAACTCCAGTTTTCAAAGGTCTTTTTAATTGGAGTGTTTTATTTTTTTCCTTTCAGTGTGATATTTATTACTTTGATTATGCCTTACTAAATATTATTACTATATATTTGGTCTTAAAATTATGCAAATGCCTTAAATTGCTGATGTTTTTTCCCGTGTTTACTTGAGTAATTGCAGGATTGCTGCAGCTCCAGTGCTGCTCGGACTCTGATTGTGTTGCTGCTTTATTCTTCAGATTATCAGGCGTCTTTCCCTCAAACATTCCTGTTGTTTCTCTCATTCAGAGGTTCTCTGCCGTCTCTCCGGTCACCTCCGCTGGTTTTTTACATTTTAACAGCTCATTGAAATTGTCCCACTGAGTGCCTTGGTAATTCTGAATAAATAAATTATGTCTTCAAATTCTGATATTTGCAATTCTGTTTCACCTGCAGAGAGACGTTAGTTTCTTCTCTGACGGCTTTTTACCGGGAGTTTGTGTTCAGTCGGAGGGTGGTGTGGTGACGGAGTGGCAGAGTGGAGTGGTGGTGTGGTGTGGTAGTGACGGTGTGGTGATGGTGGTTTTTTTTGTGTAGTTCTGTGGCCTATTTTCCTCTTATTAATGTCTGATTAACACTCGAGCATTACAATGTCTAAAAATATCTTTCAGGAAGGAAGATGAGACGTGTGCTCATTTATTAATAACTTTGGATTCAGATTCTCAGTGAAAATTTGTTCCCACGAGAGTTTGATCTATAAACTCTGACTCAAACCAATAAAATCACACCGTTTATAAAATCGTACACTAGGTGGCGACACTTACCTATTTTTGTGTCTTATTCATGTTCGTGTTGCTACTACTGCATGAAATATTCTAAATTATGTTGAGTGATAACAATACATGCAATTTAGACGTAGTTTCATCTTTTGGGAACTCCGATCTGAAGTAACTTTTTAACGTAGTAACGTTTTCTGTAATTCTGCAGGAGCAGTTTGTGAACAGCTCTCAGTGGATCTGTTTTACTCAGCTAAAGTATTTCTAAGGCTGATTGCTAACAAAGCCATGCATTTTTTTCTCTTTCAACCAGAAAGGAAATCTGTCTTCTCTGTGTCTCCTAATCCCCCAAATCAACCGTCCTCTGCCTCTGCCCAGTCGTACTTATCTGAAGTGTGTCCCAGAGGCCGGAGTGGCTCTGGTTCCTCTCCCAGAGGAGCCCAGCCGGAGCTAATCGTCTCTGAGCAAGAGGAGCATGTCCGTAATCCTGTAGGTTTATCAGCAGTCCTTCCTGATAGGGTGGAAAAGCTCCAAGTGAAGCCAGAACACATGCAGACTAAAGAGCAGAAAACCTTCACAACAATGCCTCAATGACAAAGCAGCTGACCTTTAACTCTGCTACAGTTCTTATCTGCAATGAGGTCATCAGTTGAACATTGCTGTTTCATTCCTAACGGTGTACCGAATGCCATTACTCACACCATCTGTGCTATTGGTTTTATAAAAGCTACTCGGGGTGGCTGCGTGTTATTGTGATTTAAACTACATCACGGCTATAACATCTGATTTGAAGGACAAAATAAGAAGTGCAGTCTTAGATGAACAATTCAATAACAGCCAGCCCATTTCTAAATAATGTGACCAGTAATACTCCTGTGAATTTATCTTCGAGCAGTCATGTATTTTTCACATCAAATTGTAATATGTTAAGGAGAGGGCCACACATTTTCATAGGCTATATGTAGTTTGAAGTAATCATTGGCTTCTGCCTCAAACATCCATCTGGACCAACATCATTCACTGTGATAACAAAATTAGTGCTTTCTGCTTGCATCATTTATGAAAGCACCAGTCCAGTGCATTTCAGCCAAGGATTGACTTTCATCAAATTATAGAGCAGAAATCCTTCATGAGAAAAGATGGATCTTAATAAAATGAGAATATAAGACTTGCCTGTTGGTTAAGCCTTAAATCCCCTCTGCAATAAAACCAGGAAAAGTCTCGGCTTTCCACAACTAGTTCATCATTCATGAATATAATAAAGGCTGCATGTTTGCCAGATAATAACCGTTAATAACGCAGTGTTTGCTGGGTTTAGAAAATTTAATTTACTTGACAATCCTTATTAAGAAGAGGCAAAAAAAGGGTGAGGGATTAGGGTCGTACATTGCTAAGTGTAGTTATTCCATCAACATAATTCATGGAGAGTGCTCTCATGTTCATATATAATAATTGCACTTTATAATTATAGAGACAGTTTGCCATACAACTCAACAGGCCGACATAAATAAATAGTATTACAGAACCAGTGCTGACAAACAAAGAACTACTCAGTCACACGTGTCCAACCATCAGAGATAATATAGCCCTACAAAGAAGACACTAAATGACCCTGCGTTCAACATGGCGCTCCATCGTACGGCACACGTGGTGCTGGGAGACCGTGTCACAACCTTTCAGCTACAAACCTTACTTCATTCAAGAAAACAAACCTTCACACAACCTCTTAAATTTCAACAAATCAATGTTACAAATACAACCAGAGGGCACATCTTGCTCGGCCTGAATGCCACAGTGTTGATTTGGATAATGCACCAGTCCTAATACGGTGAGCTAAGCATGACTACATGAAATCATTTCAGATGTTAAATTACATAATTTTGTATATGACTGTATAACAGAAAAAAATAGATTCACATTTATATGCAAATTGTCAAAAGATTTCCCCATCTGGTGGCCAGGAGAGTTGCATCATAGTGAAAAAGCTGTCTGTCAACACAAGAGTCTGAAAAGTTCATTAAAGGAATGTTCCCTCTCAAATAAAAAGCAATTTTAATGTAAAAAATATACAATATATTCACAAAATCTGTACCCAGAGATCCTTCCCAGATTCAAGTTTTTAGAAAGGTACCAATGATTATTTCACACCAGTGTGTTTCCATCTTTATAAAAGGCGTACAGAGGAATCACCTGCAACACTGAGAGCTGATGTTAAAATGAAAACGTGATTAGGTGCTCAGCGTCAGTATTAAATGAACAACAGCAGTCATGTTCGATGGCCGTTTAAGATATAAAAATAAAACATGAAAAGTCCAGAGGATCAACCTGTATCTTAAGTCATGATTATCATTTGCCTTTTCAGGCTTATAACACAAAGCCTTCTACAAATACAGTACATGCACAAACTAAAAAGGCATGTCTCTCTCTCACGTCTAGTCTCACGCCTCCATTGTCTATAAAAGGTTTGTCACTTCTGTGTCCCGTCGTGTGGCAGCACCTTGTCTTATCTGTAGACGGGGAGGTGGATGTGGCTTTGCTGTTGGTGCTCCAGCAGCTGAGGCATCCCCATGGCTTCGTACCCGCGGCCCAGCATGCGCTCTTTGATGCAGGGAGGGTGGATCTCACTGATGAGGCACTCCAGAGACTGCAGGCTGCTGCTCAGTGCCGCAGCGTGGCACAGGCTGGAACTAGGCAGCCCACAACAGAGGTTTTGGTCTGTGCTGTAGGCCTGGGTATGAGGATGAGGAGGAGGAAGAGGAAGAGGAGGGTGGAGCTGCGGCTGGTGACGCTGCGGGCGGAGATGGGGATGGGCGAGCCCCAAGTCTGGAGGCCCGGCCGCACGCGTACCCGATGCCAGCACCTGAGAAGTATAACAGTCACTGTTGGGGGTGGCCACGACGCCGTCCCAGAAAGGAGCGAAGTAGCGTCCGACACACAGCTCCCCCTGCATGGCGGCACAGCTCAGAGAGGAGCCCAGAGAGGAGCCCAGAGAGGAGCCCAGAGAGGAGCCCAGAGAGGAGCCCAGAGAGGAGCCCAGAGAGGAGCTCCTGATTCGCTCCGGCCCGGCGACCACGCTGCCGGGATGCGGCCGATACGACAGCTGTGAGGAGCATGCCAACGGGAGGCAGGTTTCGGGAGACTGGCCAACCCCGGCCTCGGCTGGTCTGTGCCCCTGAGCGCTGCTACTCACACTGTACATCCTCACTGCTCCCTGCTGATAGTGCTGCTGCTGCTGCTGCTGCTGCTGCTGCTGCTGCTGCTGCTGCATTTGCGATTTATGCTGCCACACCGCGTAGTCTCCTTTCTCCAGGTATCCGGCTTTGGCTACGTCTGCACTCTGTGTAGGTAGCACTGCCCCCGCGAAGGCCAGACTGCTCTGGGGCGGCGGTCCCAGAACCGAGTCTGAATGTGCCACCGCAGCCACGGCCTGCAGCGAGGGGCTGGCTCGAGCCTCCCCCCCCAGCTGCAGGGCCTGGCTGTGGGGAACTCTGCTCATCTGTCTCATCAGGCTTTGAACCTCCGCCAGCTCCGACTGGGGGGCCAGGCTCTGATCTCCGGAGGTTATCCCTGCGCGAGAACAAAGTGTCTCGATGGGTACATCAGGGGGCTTGCATGAGCTTATACGATAGGCCTTATGCCCGTGTCGGGCTGCGTAGCCATTATTCAGAGGATTATTATACGGTGCCACAGAAGTCTGGGTGTTTGCGTGTTTAGTCCTCCTGCCCTCGGAGGTTTTCACCAAACCTTTGACCGCCACAGAGGCTTTGACGATGCCCAGCAAGCCTTGGTATCCTCCTGAGTACGGGTGTGAGTAGGGGCTGCAGCGCTGGCCTGTCGTGTCCAAGCCGTTGACCGTTTTGTTGAGCTGTTTGTGTTGTGGCACTCGCACATCAGACGGAAAGATTTTGATGCACAGTGGGCTGTTGGCGGTTTTCTGGGCGAAAGCATCCAACTCTGCCGGAGAAGGGTAGCGAGAGATCACGGACGCCTGCTCGCCTGAGAAGAGAGCAGACAGAAAAGGAGATTACGACACAAGCAGTCCAAAGAAACTGTATTTTGTCGTTTCACCCTTTTAGTTTAAAACCTGTTTTTGGGGATAATGGCGACATTTTATGAAGGGAAACACCTCCAGCACTGTTTGATCAATGCATAATCAACAGTAATTCAGAGCAGAATTAGTTTAGCCTTGAACATGTAGAGATGAAAAGGAGCTCATTTTACTGCAGTTTGTCCAATGAGACATTCAGCCATTAAACCACAGCAGAAGGGGGAAGTGGAGGAGGAGTCTAATCAAGTGACACTTTCAAAAATAGCCTAAAATTATTCTTTTTTTTTTCTTAAAAACTGAAACTGTAAAACACAAGCATAGCTAATTAAAAAAAAAAAAAAGACTCATATCATAAAGATTTCTGATAAATAGTTTATTTTTGGTTGTTTCTCAACAACTTTGTAATCACTCGAGCATCAGCAGCTCCAGCCGATGAAATTTTGTTCCACTTTATGCTTCTATAAACTTGAACTGATTCTACAGGAAAAGCCGGGAGCCTAAAACTGCAGGGAAAGTTGATGCAGATGGAAAAAGAGCAATCATCCAGAGCGCTGCTGATTGAACTGTGTGCACGAAAGCTGACGGGACAAACTAAGATTGGATTTAAACACTATTATTCAGGCAATTTCATGGCTGCTTAACTCCTAGCGACTAAGGAAAAGGTGGAAAAGGCACCCCCCCCCCCCCCAACCATTTAAAAACAATAAATCAACTGGTAGAAATTACCGCCACCTTTCAGAGTGACACGTTTATGGGATTTCTGACATCAAAAGAAAAGCTGCTGAAATTAACCGAGATCACACTGTAAATCTGTGGATATCACAGCAGGCAACAGAACAAGGCTGTAATCTGCAATAAAGAGCAAAAAACATATAAAATAAAAACAAAACACTTCATTTCATTTTCAATAACAAAACCAATTCCAGCTATGCAGGCGACAGCTCGCTCGTTGTTCCCATTTGAAATTGGTTTGGGAGTTCATTTCATTTCAGGCCTACAGTGAGCCTCCCGACTGTGAAAATGAGTCAATCTACAAGATCCATCTCATGAAAGAAAGAAATTGGGTGTTTAAAATGGAGGAAAGAGGTAAAGCTGGAGCGTTCAATCCATCCAGCTATCTCCCAGCGGAGCAGAAGGAACAGCTCCACGGTGCCGGGAGCACCATTGAATTCTGCAGAGAAATACAACAAAAGCTAAACACTGCTTATTACGTATCACAGGGCGGTGCTGCTATAGAAAACAATGACATCTGGGATGTTGGAGAGGTGTTTGTACAGTATACAACTTCAAGATGGGAGCTCTCTCTTCTCTGGTTTCCCATAATACGACTCGTGGAGAAAGACGTACCAGGAAACACCAGCTGCAACAACAATTTCTGGCTTCTGGCTATATGATGGAATATTACTGACCATAAAATATAAAATATAAAAAGAAAGGAATCCTATCCACCTGGAGAGAGCGAAGATCATAAGAAGCAATGGCACATTTAAAAATGTAATAACTCTTTGCATCACCAGACACCACCAGAGCACAAAATGAGTTTATTTTCTGCCTCGGATAACGTTGCTCAATTAGCAAAGATAGATAATTTGGCAAAACAAATCAAAGACGTTCCTTTTAGCCGTTTCTCGTTGGGTAAAATGTCGGCGCTAAGCCTCGCATGCTGCGATTGGCTTGCTGCTCCACAAACACTTCAAACACTTTGAATGCTAACACGTCTTCACAGGGTGTCTGATACTGTTAGTCCAGAGATTACAGCCCTGTCAGAGCTATGAAGACACAACACAGCTGCACTTCCCACCGAGGCTGCCTCGCTGTGGCGCTATGGAAACCTCATTAGCAAACAGGCACTCGCATGTTGTATGCATTCAGATATTTATCATCTGAGGATCACTACTGTGTGACAAATGCATCAAAAAGGGATCATTTGAGGTGATCCTGACACAAAGTACCGGATAATACGAAGTGACAACTGACGTCGGAAACAGCACGATCAGCATTAAAATACCTCCACATTACAGCCGGAGGTAATGGTTTCAGTCTTCAGGCTTTTAATACCGACACGTGGTGTCAGTAAACCGAGCGCCACGTGTCGTGTTTACCGACCAAAGCACGAGGGAGGAGTAATGAAAGTGTATCTTGAAGCTTCGCCTCAATCAAACAAACCCAAAATGTCAAATGTCATCTAACCCGTGGGCTTCATCGATTACAACCTGTCACTATGGTAACGGACCTCTGAGTCTGCGATCTCACCCAAACTCAACGACGACCCACACCGAGTCTCTGGTGTATGATTCCTTCAGTCAGTCTCTGTTCCCTTCAGGAGTTCATTCACGTTGTTCCTCCAGCAGGTTTACATCAATACAAGCTTAAATTTCAGTATCTGAGCCTGAAGAAACGTTATATAGTCAAGTAAATGAAAGTCATGCAAAATCCCATTACAGCTTATTATAGTGGCTCTAACCTGGTTCCAAACCCTCAGGGGGTCAACATATAGATCTCAGTGGTCATGAGAAGAAATAGAAGAAGAAACACTTCAGATCTCTAAAATCAGAAGTAAAATAACGTGAGGAGAAAACATTAGACGCTGCTTGAAGCGGTCACAGCTCGTTTACATTTTCAACCAGTGGTCACAACCTCAGCTGTAAAGGATTACAAACAGAAGATGTAAAATAGAGACACATCTAATTTAGTGACACATTTAAAGAGGTTAAAACACATTTTTCGCAGGTACTACTACTGGAAAAAAAAAACCCTCCATTGTCAACTCTATATTTCTTTGCGGTGAGATTTCTTTGAGTGACACTGGAGCCACACAACACACTTCAGCAGTGTAAAATAAAGATAAGAAATGAAAACAAATATGAGGCTGTTCACATGACAACGGGGGAAATGGCAGCTATGTGTTGTGAGGTAAGGAATGGCAGGGAGATAATTAGCAGTCTGACCTTAAGCACTTAATCACCCTGAACCTGCAGACCGCACGCTGCTTCTCTCCTCAGCCTTGACAGAGGCAGACGAGAGAGAGGGAAAAAACAGCAGAGAAAATAACATCTGCCACTTTTCACAAGCAGCCTCAGCCAAAGCCATCATGCAGCGCTTAAAACATTCTCTGACCTTTTCGCATTTCCCCCACTTGCACTGAGACGAGGCTGATTGAAGTCAGTTGCATAATGCAGAAAGGCTCGTTTGTGTTTGTATTTTTCCTTAAAAATTGAGCAGAATCCCACTGATGTGCTGCATCTCAGAGGCCTGATCGATCTCCTGGTCCCGCTGCTGTCTGCTTCAAAGGGGCTCCACACACATTCAACTGCGCCGCTGTTATGGCACCGAGCGAAACTGGCACACTTTCACAGGAAACACCTAATCCTGATTTCCTCCTTCCATGCAGGGGACGTGCTTGGAAAGAAAGAGCTGGAGGTGGGGGGCCAATCATAAACTCTCAATCACCACGAGGCCTCATTTGTGAGATATGTGTGTGCGTGTGTTTTTGCATGTTTGTGACTTAAAGAAAGATTTTTTTTCTAAATATTAGCAGGAAAATAATCTGCTGGGATAAAACATTTCCTTTTTTAATCATACTGTGGTACATATCGTCTTTCATAACCTTTCTTCCACCCACATACAATCCCACTCAACGCTTTCTGCCACTTTAAACTGGATAATCTTTTTCCCGTGGTCACACTTGAAGCCATTTCCCCCCTCAGATTAGAGCAGAGACCTCATTGTTTTGGAGCAGTTTGAGTTAATCACTAATTTATGGGCAAAACAAGCCCCAGAGGCAGGGCTGAAACAGGAGTTGGACAAGCTCCTTGCCTTTTCCAAAACCACGGCTTCCAACCGTTTCGTACCCAGAGGGGGAACATAAGGAAACAATTACGACGACTGCTGAATGTGATTCCCACATGAGATAAAAGTGAAAAATCGGAGCGCACTCCTTGTTAATATCCATACATGCTGGCAGAACTGTCAGGCAAATAAATCCCACAGGTCTTTGATGTTAGGCTAAAGATTTATCTTGAGCACTTGTGCGAGATAACATGTTTGCGAGTGTCAAATCCTCAGCAGGAACATGGCACCGGAAACTGGCAGTTAATTACAGAACAGCGCCTCTCAGCAGGCATAAATACTTGTTTACCGCACCAATAATCCCGATATTTAAAACACTCTGGCCTACCTTAATAACCAGGGACTAAGCTCAGCACATTCTCGACGCATTTAAAACCTATTTCTCTGTTACCATGACAACCCCTTCTGTGCACCCAGTTGGCCCAATAAGCCCAGTCATTAGAAGCATGTAATTAATTGGCACTGCCCTCATTCATCTGTTTGAGGCGAGTTTCTGCCATCGACTATCTGCTGCTTAGACCGAGCAAACGGCTAAACTAGCAGCTGCTCTGCCGCAAATTCAAAATAAAATTCTGCTGTTTATTTACTTTGTCATTTACATGATTATATGCAAATCGTATCTGTAGATTAACCCTGTGCATGATTGCTTCAGTAAATTTCCAAACCCCAAATGTCAACCATTCAGTAAACAAACTGATTGACTTGTGGCCATGAGAGACTCAAACAGGTGACTCACACAACCGATGAAGTTGTTATAAAGTGGAGTAATTATTTCAGAAACATTCATTTTCTGTACAGACAATTTTGGCGACTCGTAGCCGGATCACTTCGATGGTTTTGGATGGACATAAAACATAAAACTAGATTTCTAGATTGATTGTTACAAAAAAAGAACAACAGTGTCAGTTTCCTTGTTAAAAAGTTAAAGACTATGTACCTAAAAGAATAAGTTACTACAACAGCTTTGTTCCCAACTGCAACGATGCCACGTTGAGTTGGCCACCTCTCCGATTGGAGCCGCCGCCCGCCGTCGTTTTAAAGCCTCCAACACGTCGAACAGCTTCAGAAGTGAGAACCAATTCTCTGCATTCCACTTTGCAGTGAGACGGAGCAGCAGAGCGAGTGCTCTTAGACGTCACTCACGCCGACCTCTCCACTCACGAGCCTCTTCGGTAAACACGCCAAAATAAAAACGCAGACACTCGTTCACCCTATTTTCACAGGCCTCCTTCTTTTCGTGTCAGTAATCTCTGTCTGAACGGTGCTCCCAGAACAGAGCAACCTCAGGGTCCAACACTTCGTTATGTGTGCTCCAGGAGGCTCTGGAGAATACTTCTTTGCACCAGTGTCATTCCTCATTTGTTTCTGTGCCGCTTGGCCCAGCTTGGGCAAAGTTTCCCCTCTGAAAACCAGCCGAGCCCAGGCCGGCAGCGTGGGAAAAAAGCATTTCCAGACCCTGCTTTCGAGCTGAGATAGCAGAAGAGGAGCTCAGCTCTCAGTCACTCTCATCACACAATTCCTAACACTCGTTTCTCGGACATTTTTCACATGGGTTTGTGTGGCTGAGAGCTCTCGTGTCCTGTGCCTTCCATTTATTGATCGCTAAAAATGGAAATGGCTTTCAAAAGCGCAGCTAAAGAGCGTCTCTATTTAACTTGATCCAGCGGCGACTCGTTTAATGAAGAAGCCCGGACCTCACAGATCGAGCTCCCGTCAGCAGCCTGTTCCTCCAGGCTGTGCTTGAAATGTCAGGCCAGCGCTGGAGGGTGCTGCACTGTGCACAGTCGCAGTACATAAAACTCAAGGACTGGAGGCCCTGCAGGTAAACAGGATGAGAAATGCATCCCTGGTTCTGCCTGAGGCAAACCAGGCCCTTCTGTTCCAACATTTAGCAGACAAGTGCTTCAATGATTCCCAATTAATATTTAATAAGAAAAAAGACAAAGAGGTATTTTGCCCCAGGAAATGAGAGATCAGATGGAGTTTAAGACAGAAAGAATTCCAGTATTTTAGATTTAGAGCATGGTTGGACACACATTGTTGGACTACAAGTCAATTAAAGAGACGTAATAATAATAATAAAAAAATTAAAAAAAACAGTCTGTCATGCAGTGTTTTCACTTCTCATAGTTCTGTGGTTCTTTATGCATTTCACTTGATTGACATCTCCCTGGCTGCCCTGCTCGTCTTGCTGCACCTGTTCGATCAGGATCCTTTAGCTGTGGGGCGTTTGGTGACCTCAGCAGGGTTGAACTCAACTTCAGCCTGACGGGCGTCTAATTATCCACAATAGGTGAAAACAGCTGTGTGAGTGTGCAGGTGTCACTGAATCTGATCATTACAGGGTCATTAAATCTGAAAATAATGATGAGCCTTCTATACATTGCGTACTTCAAACATACATTGAGGTATGTTTAGTGGTACATTTCAAGATATCCTGTATGAGACTGCAAATAAACTAAATGTTAATTAGTTACATGATCTGTCAGACAAGATAATCCTGACAAAGGTGCACAGATGTTATATACGCTACACGTACCTTGATAGCCTTGTAGATTTAAGAAACAAATACATTATTATTTTATATTATATATAATATATATTATTATGTACTGTTCTGAATGTCCACCATTTGCATGCTCTTGCTTTCTAGTCTGAGCTGTGCTCTTTTGCAACCGTCCCCATTAGCTTCTGCAGTGCAGCTAATCTCCATTAGTCCATAAAACAGGTTAATTATAGTGATATATATATATATAGTGATAGTTATATTATAATGATAAATAATGACACAACACAACACCAAAACATTAAACAATCAAACAAACCATAAATGACCCAAATAAGTTGTGTTTTTATGATTCATGGCTAATTACAATCATAAGACTGCAATACACACCCAGAAGAACAATTAGATTGAAAGTAGTTATAGATCTTTAATTTACAGCAGCTTTAAACCGCAAGAATGATGCATCAGCAACTTTTTTAAAGCAGTTGAGAAAGTAAAACCACAGCAGAATGAATTCATTTGTGATACTGTGATCTCATTATGTGAATGTCGGCTGTCCAGGAAGAAAAAAGATTCGCAGTCTAAGCGACCGCAGCACAAATAACGTGGATGTAGAGTAACCTAAATAAAGACAGCCGGGACCGGGAACTAAATCTGGAGACACGCCGCATCCAATCAGATAATTGAAAGAAATCGAATCACAAATCCCAGTCCCAAAGACATCCACTCAACCTTTCAACAAACGCAGTGTAATCAGTCACCAGGAAGGTCAAGCAACACGACACGGAGCCTTTCTGCCCAGACCGGTCAGCGTTAGTGACCCTGTACGGGACAGCTGATTAACTCTGTAATTTCAGAGTCCACTTTGACCTGCGAGTATTCGCACTGCGAGCACGCTGATTACCAGTGCGACTAACAGGCATCATCATCAGGAGCCCCATTATTTGAACTCCAGAAGCTTCACAGCAGCTAAAATCTCAACACGCTGCAAATAGAGTGTGGAGGCGACAAGGTGGAGCAGGCTTTTCCAGAGTCGGGAAGGTGGAGATGTGTTTCTGTGGAGTGAAGCACTGTGTCCCCTGCCACTGATAGATTGTGCGTTTGCTGCCTTTGACAACATGTCTTCACCTGTGTGACCGACTCACCTTTGTGGGTGCATGGCTGCAGCGGTGGAACTGGCAGCAGTAAGAGTGGCGCTGGAACATCCAGGCTTTTAGGCGTGCAGGCCAGATGCTGCGACGAGAGGTTCTGCCGTCTCTGGATGCAGGCCAGCATGATAGTTCACTGAGGCTGCGCACAGCCGGGATAAACCTGCTGGACAAAAGGAAAGCAACAGCTTTTTACTCTGCACTCGCTTTTAATAACAAGCAAAATGCAGATGCAGCCAAACTAGTGTTTCTGTATTCTTATGGACGACAGGGCTTTGAGCTAAACGCTAACTTCATCCTGCTCACAATGAAGAAGCGAACGTTGTGATCTTTAGCCCGGATCATGTTTACCATGTTCACCATCTTAGTTTAGCAACGCTAAAAGTAGCTCATTAGAACATTTGACCGCAAAGTATAGCTGAGGTTGACGGGAATGACGTTATTTTTGTCCGTTTTTAATGACAAATTAAAATGTTGGCATGAATGTCTGAATCAAGATTGGATGGCGATCCGCACAGTAGTTGTTGAGGCTTTTCAGGCTTAACCACAAATGTCAACCTCATGTTTGCACGGAAAAGTAAGGGATCATAAAAGTCCAAGAAATTCACCGTCTGTTGG
The DNA here is from genome assembly GCF_029030835.1 of Brachyistius frenatus. NCBI lineage: Eukaryota > Metazoa > Chordata > Actinopteri > Embiotocidae > Brachyistius > Brachyistius frenatus. The sequence continues at coordinate 289,691 of NW_027210721.1, forward strand.
GAAATTTCACAGTTAAACACGGTGACCTTCGGAGGCCATTAAAGGAAACGTCAGCGGGCTAGCTGTCGGTTCAAATTTCATGGCGACAAAAGTTGTCGAGAGAACAAAACACATCATCCTCATGGATGTAAATTTCATTCATCCTCTGGGGATCATGAATGTTTTTACAAAGTTCCACAACAATCTATGAAATAGTTGTTGAGCAAAACTTTCAAAAGTGGTAGAAAAAACCAACCTCAGCACAGGTAACTGACCCGCTTCTGTTTTCCTTCGACGTGTTTTTATGATTCTTTGTTCTGCATATTTAAGAAGATCACTAGAAGTACGATGCCAACTTTAAGAAAAAGCATCAAATTATATCGACACAGTAAAACTCCTGCAACAAACATCAGTTTGATGTTCGTAGATAGAAAACACGAAAATCCCCCAAGGGGCGCTCTTCTTTCAGAAATATGTTTTCCTCGTTATTTCAGTAGCTTACAGATCTAAAACTCTGCAGCCACCTTGGGTCCTTTTACCATATTAAAATCCAGGAGCCCCTTTTTGAACTGCAGAGACTGTACATTTAAGAAAGTAATAAAATGTAATGATGACTCCATCTCCTTCTTCTGCTTAGTTGTTACGATGGCTCTTTCCTGTTATCAACCTTGTTGTGTCGGTTGTGATCACAAACATCATTTAGCCTCAGGCTGTGTGTTTCAATCTCTAACCAGCCCAGAGACCTCGGCTTCATCTTCTATACATTTATGGCCCTATTGATCGGCAGAGAAAGCCAAAAGCAGCTCGCTCCCTAAAATAGGCTGTGCTGTTTGCAGAGTTAAGTATTGTCAGAGGAAACGAGAGCTCGTGTCTGAACAAGACTGCGCCTCTCCACAGCTGTGCTGATTGAAGCAATCAGTCGGAGAACGCCAGCCATTGAGGGAATATTTCAGTCATAATCGCTTTTTACATTCTCTCTGATGATCTGAAAGAGTCAGCGAACGTGAACGCTAGCACTGCAAAACTAAAAGACTTTATGTGAGTCGGGGATCTCGTAGACAAACAGCTGCTCTCAATGCAAAATATTTCAGGCGTTTATGATAAAGATAGTCAATCAATACAATGAGTACAAGAAACCCTGTATTTTCCCACAATGCAGTGGTCCCCAACCAGGATAATAAAAGCCCGCAGCACACAGCTGTCAGATTGCCTTTTTACTTGTTCGGTTTGAAGGTTCTTCTGGATTTTTGTTTTCATTCCTCCCTCAGGGTCCGGAGGGCAGCTGAAGCGAGTCAACCACAGAGCAACATTTTCAGTGATGGGCTGCAGAAACATGATTACCTTCGCCTCAGAAGAAAGACGAGACAGATCGGCATTTCTTTTTTACTCAGGTGCCAAAAAAAAAAGAAAGATTCCCTCACTCTTCCCTCCTCCGCTCAACATCTGTCCCCCGGTGACAACAAGCTCACTTCAAACTGCACCGCACAACCTGTCTCTTCTGAACACAGACACACATCTGAGGAGCTCAAAGCTTCACTATGGTCCGATTGCATTTTGAAAATAATAGCAATTTCACAACAACCCTTCCATTCCCACACATTTGTCAAGAGGGAGATACTGAAAAAGGCAGAAGGAACACGAGAGAGAAAAGGCGTCTCCAGGGAAATCCCTTCACAAGCAGAAGATGAGACATGAATTGGAATACCTTCCATTACTGCCATAATTTGCAGCTGGAAGAAAATACATGAAGGAGGGCATTATAATTCAAAGAGAGGCCAGCAGTGGCTTAATGAAAAAAAAACAAAAAACAACAAAACGTTTCCCTGAAAGCAGAAATGAGCCAGATATGATGCATAAAGTGTGCATGATGGCTTCTTTCATGGTGCTATCTAAATCTTAAATTTAAAGAGACTTTATGAAAACTTCAACTTAAAATTGCCTTCACACTGTCGAGTACCTGAAAAAGAGGAACAAGAAATCAAAGTGATTCCAGGACGCGTGATATTATCGAGCAACTTCAGTTCTCCAGCCCTCCATGATTTGCTCGGTTCTTTCTCATAATGTCATATCAAGGTTTCTCACAATTGTTATAAGTGGCTAAAATAACAGACATTATCTATATGTGAAAACTTCAAAGTAACTCAGCAATCTTCAAAACAGTAATTAGCAGAGCTCAACTCAACCTTCATAATAAGGTCAAGGACCTCGTCATTAACGCAGTGATCAGTGTTCTTCTCCCTCAGAGACAGTTTTCATCAGCTTTCAGCGAACCAGCCTTTCTGAGAGCTTCTCACAAAGTCCATAATCTGCCACTTCCAGTGTCTCTCTCTGAATTCAAGGACTTCTCAAACATGAAAAAAAGAAGAAAAAAGGACACAGAGTTTAAGCTGCAGGAACGTTTAATTCTCGGCCCTCTCAGGCGACGTCCATGCGGCTGATAAGCAGCGTGATGTGGCCTTCTGAGGGCCTGCAGGGAGATAAAGACCTTGTGCTTTGCGGTCCATCTAACATCCCCCAACGCTCTTCTGATAAGGATGTTCTGGTGGACAAGGTTATTTTTCAAACCTTTTCCCTCGTCGTTGACAGAATGCAAAAGGCTTCATTTTGTAAGTGTGTCGTCTGTCCTGGGATCAGGACGGGGCAGTTTGAGACAATAAGGTCAAGTGAAGAACCATGAGGGACGTGATGGAGAGACTTTATCATTTTAGTTTAACAGGCAGACAGCTGGTGCTTTAATAACATCTTTCCAACTAAAAGTATTCTTAAAACAACTACGACCATCAAACGAGAACCATTCCTGAAAATCTACTCGTGGGTCAAATTTCTTGAGA